>NC_051158.1:77952155-77964655 GCF_013339745.2 Dermacentor silvarum
TGTCTGTCGTCTGTCTGTCTTCTGTCTGTCTGTCTGTCTGTCTGTCTGTCTGTCTGTCCCCTGTCTGTCTGTCTGTCCTTCCTGGTCTGTCTGTCTGTCTGTCTGTCTGTCTGTCTGTCTGTTCTGTCTGTCTTCTGTCTGTCTTCTGTCTGTTCCCTGTCCTGTCTAGTCTGTCTGTCTTCTGGTCTGTCTGTCGCTGTCTGTCTGTCTGTCCTGTCTGTCGGTCTGTCTGTCTGTCTGTCTTTCGTCTGTCTGTCGTCTGTCTGTCTGTCTGTCTGTCGGTCTGTCTGTCTGTCTGGCTGTCTGTCTCTGTCTGTCTGTCGTGTCTGTCTGTCTGTCTGTCTGTCTGTCTGTCGTCTGTCCTGTCTGGTCCGTGTCTGTCCGGTCCGTCCGGTCCGTCCGTCCGTATCCGTCCGTCCGTCCGTCCGTCCGTCCGTCCGTCCGTCCGTCCGTCCGTCCTTCCGTCCGTCCGTCGTCCGTCCGTCCGTCCGTCCGTCCGTCCGTCCGTCCGTAGCCGTCCGTCCGTCCGTCCGTCCGTCCGTCCGTCGTAATAACTGGTTGTGTACCAAGATTTGAAGAGTATGACAAGATCGTATGACGAACAGAAATCATAGGTCATGACATGAGTATCATGACATGTGTCATGTAGGTGATGAAACAGGCGCCCATGCCTTGGGGCTCTAATGGACGTTTCGTTAACTTGGTATGTACCAAAATTGGCATAGTAAGATGCGAGTTTATGAGGAACAAAAACGATAGTTCACAACATGCATGTCATGTAGATCATGAAACAACCGCCTACGTTTTGGTGCTCTCATGGTCGTTTTGTTAACTTGGCAGGTACCAAAATTGGCATAGTATGACAAGGATGTATGAAGAGCATAAATGATAGGTCTTGACATGCGTGTCATGTAGGTCATGAAGCAGCCGCCTGCGTCTTGGTGCTCTCATGGTCATTTCGTGCACTTGGTAGGCTGCCTGCATACTGCTTCGCATAACATCGATTCCCACAGGGCGTAGGATCTGCCGACTCTCTTTGTTCTTAGTTGTTATATTTTAATTGAATTGTTTAAGCTATATGGCTCCTCCATGTCTATTGTGGTTGGTGTTTTTTTTTTCTCGTGCAATATTGTACTTAGTTTTGAAAATGTCTGCACTTTTTTTTTAAGTAAGGCTTGTAGATTAAGAACTTGCTTCACGTTGCTCTGCATAGGAAAAAAAAGTAAACTTCGTGCAAAGAAATGAAAACTCTAAACGCTGTCCCTTATGTACTTGTAATTTTCAAACGTGGTGACAGAATGCGATGGCTGTTTAAATATAGTACTGAATTTAGAGGCACACATTTCGGCCTTCTATACAGCGCTCTTGCGTGCCTGCCTGTCTCCACCTTCGTTGTAGAATTGTTTGCGCTGCAAAATCAGCTCGACATTCACCAACAAGGACGAACTCCCTCGTAAGCTGTCGGTTAATATACTTGCTTAAAATGTTAATTCGTGTACTCCTTCTACATAGCAGCTTTTCCGTCACCATTTCTTGAAAACAAGCGTTAATTCTTAATTACATAAAACAACGTGGCAAAAAGAGCCCTAGCCCCTTGAACCTCGTACCCCCCCCCCCTTTCGCTCAAACAAGGATAAGCAATAACTTTCTATCCACACGCCCCCCCCCCCCCGCCCCCATGTTCTGGTAACACTCCCCCTCCCACACCGATATTCTGGATAAACCCCCGCGTTCGACTCCAGCGGCGGTTGCATATGGTGCGGCTGAGCGCGACCGCGCAAGCCCTACTTTCGAAGTGATCTGCGATGAGCATAGTCTAGGTGCACGGACGGCTGATACCTTCGCGTACGCTGTCTTCTCGCCGCTTAGTACGCGTTGTAACAGAGGTAGCACGAAGGTCAATTCGCTCACTGCTGCTACCGCTGTTCTTCACGCTAGCGTTTTGACAGCGAGTGTCCGCTCTCATCAAGTGTGTGTTTATATTTACAGGCGAGTGCGTGACACCATGCTTGTTAATTTAGTTAGTAAGAGAATAATTACGAGCTTATGCGGCCGATCTTACTACTATCCTTATTTCGTATAGCTGTCTATTAATTCCCTATCACCACCGATGATTCGCCTTTCGGGCGAAATTGCGACATTTTGGGCTAAGCAGTTGCGTACGGAAGGCGCAGCTTAGTGAATTGCGTCCCACGTGTGTTGCGTGCTATTCGCCGGTCGCCAGCTTCTTTGAAACACTTAAGTGGTTTACGCTGACTGCAACCCCATTCTCGTATGGACTATCAAATAATAGGTAAGTTTCAACACGTCTGAGTATGCGTATCATTATATCTACATAAATCTTCGGGAGTAAGATTCACCACAGGCGACTATATGTTAGATATTTTAATGGCTTGTCGTTATTTGTATACCTCTAACACACCACGATGGTAGAAATTAGAGGGTAAATGCGGATAAGCATTACCATGCAGCAAATCGAAAATGACAATAGCAAGTTAAATCATGAAAACATAACGTTGCGCAAAGCAGAAGAGGCAAAGTTTATCTAAGCGATTCTCATGTGCGATGAAGCGTTGTACAGGCAGCGCGCGTATACACTAGCGTCATATTAGCCTCTAGTAAATTTCCTACGAAAGTCAATGTACAAGCCTGCTGTGTAAGTCGAGAAAAGTAATTATAATGGTTAGTTGCGTTCATGCGCTTTTGAGTGTCCATGACGTTTCAAGTGTGTCAGCGTGCGAGCTCGCGCGTGCGAAAAACCGAAAGGGTAAGAATATGGCATGTATTCCATACCGGCGTCATTGCTCTGTTTGATGCGCTCGTGCTCTTGTGTGCGTCATTCAGTGTCTCAATTTGGCTGCTTTGGTGAAAAGAGAGCTTATGCTCAAGTTAGGTTCCTAAAGTGACGATAAAATTCCAGATACAGAAGTGGCGAACAACCTGTGGGCACAGAGTTTCATACAGTAAATAGAGGCAACTGCGGCGCTAGTGTCTATAGGATCTGCAGGCAGGGTATTCAGCCATCATGGGAATGATGGTTACTACATGCATTTGCCTAAACTACGTCCGTCTCACTTTAAACGACATCGTGACTTTGCAAACTGATCATTTTCAAGGAACTACTGCGTTTGAAACAGCTAAATAAACAGTATTAAAATTTGTCCGACGGCAGAACTCGAACGCAGCACCTGTTCCACAAAAGTCCGATACAGAAACCATTACGGTATGGACGCATGTGCAAGCGGAACAAGCGCAATTAATTAGCAGCTATTATACTCTTTCGCTGAGTCACATTGTCTGCAGCGTTTAAAAAAAGGTATACATTACTTTGAAATTTAAAGCACTGAAAGAAGATGAACAGTGATAAACGAAGCCACAAGAACGCCTAAAGCCGGAAATACGTCGATATGCAAATCCGTCCCATGGGGGGCTGAACGATCGGAGCGCCAGACTTCCCTCTAGTAGTCATTGTAATAAAATCTATGCTTGCGGGCTATCATAGCGACTAGCATGCGTTGATGGCTATGAGCCTTCATTCCTCAATATCGAGAACAAATATCAAAATGACCGCTTAGACGCTGCCTGAACATTGCTGCCACGGTGAGATGAAAGGCAGCGATAGTCTAAAGCGGCATTCAATTCTTGTCAAGGTGACAAATAACGCACATCTGGCTACACGTTTGCTTAGCGCGAAGACTCGCCAAATTGCCATGAGCTTAATTAGCCAAGAAATAATTTCACACCGAATAAATAATTTGCTGCAGTCTTGGTTTTCACTCAAAATTGTCAGAACCAAAGACAGCCAATTTCCCTTACATGGTTTACACGGTACATAGAGCACTTAACCTGTTGAAAATTATAAACTTCTGCTGAAATAGAACTGTATGTTTAAAACATGCAGCCAACCTCAATTCTTAATCGATTCATTGTATACACGATGACAGCTGGTAATATTGCTGTTGCCATAACAACGCCAGCACAGCGTATTGATACAGTTGTGGAAGTGAACTCGCTAACGAGTGTCGCCCGCTATGCCCAGAAGGGCAATCTACTTCCCTTGCGTAATAGACTGTGCGCTAAATGATAATACATCACCACGACGGCGGCAGCTTTTCACGTCGCATTTGATTTATTTAATTAACCTAAATATCTGGCACTAAATAAGGCAGGTGACTACAATGTTCAGTAGTAAAGAGCAAACACAGACTTCCAAAAATTACATTTCTCAAAAAAGCACATTCAGGAGAACATTCAAAAGTCATGCGTAGTGGTTTAACAATAACATATTGGCGTACCACCATATTTCTGAAGGCGGCAATCTATGCAGGAGTTTTTCAACAAAGATAAACGCTGCGAGAAATTCGGGCAAGTGCATTCATTCAGGAGCATAAACTAAAGTCATCTCTGCTCTAAACCGTGGAAGTGTGTGCAGTAATCTGTCACTTGATCTCCAGCTGATACGTTGTCTCCCACTCCGGTCTCTTGTGTATTTTTGTTGAATAAACAATGCACTGTGAATAAACTTACGCACTAGCCCGCTTCTCTTTGTTCACTTTGCTAATCAGCAATAACGACTGTTGTAAAGTTATAGCGAGCAGCATTGCTCATAATTTTAAGGACATACAGTGAGCAAATGTGCGAATGCGCCGAATTTTTTTAGTTCTAGACAACCATTTCACTTTTTCCTATCATTTTTGTAATAACTTCATAATTATTGACTTAAGGTGTCATCATTAATTTCAACAATAAAGTCCTAAAGAACTGAAAGCATAACAATTAGCTAACAACTATGTCGTGAACAAGTTTTGTGGAATCTGGCCTCAACGTGAGCTGCGAAACGCGCTGCTTTTGCGATTAAAATTTTCAATACTCTACGTTCCACAGTGCAGAACATATAACCTAGAACAGCAACACATTTAGGTGCAAATCTTGGCACGTCTTTCTTGAAATTTGGGCAAAGCACGTGGCCTGTAGCAAATTGTTAAGTCATGTGGAATAGTACTACACTTGTCTGTTAAGACATGCTTTCTGGGCTGATTGAATAATCAGCATAGCCTCAAATTATTCGGCTTAATCGCGATCTTCTCGAAAATTCTGGTTTCTGACACTGCTACCAAACAGAATAAGTATCAGTTGATTCGCTAATCTCGTATTTTTATCATCAGAGAGAGGCGTCCCTGAAACACGAGTAGTTCAATAAACATAATCATATTTTCCCAGAAAAACATAACCTCGACTATTTTGTAGACGTGTTTACACACTAGGCACACAAATGGCAACCTTTTTTTATGGTCAAAACGTATCATTGTCCCGGTTTGTCCATATTTACCGTCCCATACTAATTATAGGCCTACATCGGTATTACCAGTGTTCTAAAAAAATTTCGATGACAAGAGTAATCCAGCTCCAAAATAATATCCAGCTCCCAATATGGTTCTTTAAGCCAATAGTCAACGTATTAAACAGTACATTGTAGTTCTCAGCAACCTTTGGTTTTCAGATGACATTGTTCATTCAGCAACAATGGGGCAAATGATTGAGGACCTTAACCGTGAAAGTGTACGTCGTTACCACTGTCGTTGAAAAGCAAAGTGTACAATCGTTGCATTCTACCGGTGCTAACATATGGGGCAGAAACTTGGAGGTTAACAAAGAAGCTCGAGAACCAGTTAAGGACAGCACAAAGAGCGATGGAACGAAAAATGTGAGGCCCAACGTTAAGAGGCGGGAAGAGAGCGGTGTGGATCAGAGAGCAAACGGGAATAACCGTTATTCTAATTGACACTAAGAGGGAAAAATGGAGCTGGGCAGGCCACGTAATGCGTAAGATGGATAACCGGTGGACCATTAGGGTTACAGAATAGATACCAAGAGAAGGGAAGCGCAGTCGAGGACGGCAGAAAACTAGGTGGGATGATGAAGTCAGGAAATTTGCAGGCGCAAGTTGGAATCAGCTAGCGCAAGACAGGGGTAATTGGAGATCACAGGGAGAGGCCTTCGTCCTGCAGTGGGCATAAATATAGGCTGATGATGATGAGGATGATGATGATGATGGTGATGATGATGATGATGATGGTGAAGGTGATGATGATGATGATGGTGGTGGTGATGATGGTGATGATGCTGCTGATGATGATGGTGATGGTGGTGATGATGATGATGGTGATGATGATGGTGATGATGATGTAGTTTGTGCAAATGGTACTAATGTATATTTCAGATGAAAAGACATCGCCTCATCAAAAACGATGACAAATTGCTATCTAGAGGAGTTATATATGTGGTTACACGGTAACGAGCTACAGTACAATACAAATGAGACCCAGTACGTAATATGTGCGCCACCAAGCTAATGTGACACATAAGATAATTAAGTACGGACCGACATGAATTACAGGAACAAATGAGCAGAAATTATTGGAAGTCTGCTTCCAAGAAAACATAACATGGAATAAGCACATATTACATTTGGCTTCGGACATATACAGGCCGGGTGTACTGTATATATCCTGTAAATGAGGCCCAAAAGAACAGTTTATTTTTTTTAGCCATTAAAACACATTTTCGAAGAACATGTCGCGCAAGCGATTGCAGTGACATGGTGCGGAAGGACGTTCGAATCTGATGCTGTCTGGGCAAAAAATACGAAGAAAAAGTATCAGTATGGGAGCATGGCTGTAAGACTTGCAGTGGGCACCCAGTTCGTAGCGATATGCGTCACTAGTGCGTCAAATAACTCAAGTCACCGGTATGGAATGCTTGCCAAATTCTTCCCCTTTCGGCATTCCGCACGCGCGAGCTCGCCCCTTGACAGACTTGAAATGTCATAGGCACTCAAAAGCGCATGAACGTGACTCACCATTATAATTATTTTTATCGGCTTATAGAGAACCTTTATACATTAACTTTCGTAAAAAAATTACTAGAGGTCAGTAAGTCGCTAGTTTGCACGCGCGCGGCCTGTACAGCGCTTCACCCTACATGAGAACCGCTTAGATAGACGTTGCCTCTATGGCTTTGCGGAACATTTTGGTTTCATGTTTAAACTTCCTATTGTCATTTTCGATTGGCGGCATGACAATGCTAATCCGCACTTACCCTCTAATTTCTACCATCGTGTTGTTTTAGAAATATACAAATAAAAACAGCCCATTAAAATATCCAACATATAGTCACATATTTTGACTCTCACTCTAGAAGACGTATGTAGATATAGCGATATGCATGCTCAGACGTGTAGAATTATTTAATATTACATAAATGAGTGGAGTTCCAGTCAGTGTAAGCCGCTTCAGTGTTTCATAGAAACTGGCGACTGACGACTAGCACGCAACACACGTGGGTCGTAATTCACAAAGCGGCACCTTTCATACGCAACTTCTTAGCTCAAGATGTCGCAGTTTCACCCGAGAGGCGAAGAATCGATGGCGATAGAGAATTAGTAGAGAGCTATAGGAAATAAGCATAGTAGTTGTATCAGCCGTATAAGCTCGTAAACATTCGCTTACTAACTAAAGTAAATAGCATGGTGTCGGGCACTCACAAGTAGGCCTGCGTGGCACACGCAGCACATTCACAGCGTTAGCTGGTGGAGCGTCTCAAGAGTAGCTCCAATTTGGGCACCAAGCGCTACAGGGTCTTCGCGGCAGTCTGTTCGCATCGTTTTGGCGAGAACGATCTGAACTGTCCACCCGGCGTCGACGGCAAGCTGCGGCTTGTAATGCTCTCTGCACAGCTGTCTGCTGAGCCCGATCAAGCCTTACAGCGGCAACTTACATGCGAGCATGCGCATAACGTTCCAAAACTTGCGTGGATTAAAGCGTTTCCAGGCACCTTAACTAGATAGCGCCACCATACTGGCGGAGGCTCGGCTGCTCGGGAGGGCGTCTCGTCTGAATCGCATATCGTCGTCTGCGCATGCGGACACTGCGCTTGCAGGGATCTTACCTAGGTGGCGCCACCGTAATCTCGGAGGCTGGAGTCGTCTCCCCCTGCGCGCTTGCCTTATAGAGTATTTTCCGCGTCCCGATAACAAGCGCTTCCGTGGCTCAGTGGTAGAGTATCTGGTTCCCACACAGCGGGCGCGGGTTCGATCCCGGTGGGAATCGGGTACTCTTTAGCGTTTCCGGCGACAGCGGTTACACGGCGGACGCCGTCAACGGCGGCATCATCGCGACCCGAAACGGCTATTGGAATGAGCCCATATGAGCTTACGCTGTAAAACACACACTTGATGAGAGCGGACACTCACTGTCGAAACGCTTGCTCGAAGAACAGTGGTAGCAGCAGCGAGCGTTTATACCTTCGTGCTGCCTCGCGTTTCAACGCGCACTAAGCGGTGAGAACACAGCGTACACGAAGGTATCAGCCGTCTGTGCACCTACACCCAACGCATCGAATATCGCTGCGAAGGTAGGACCTACGAGGCCGCGCTCAGCAGCAACCACCGCTGAAGTCGAACGCCACCCCGACAAACGGCGCGTTTCCTTACTAGTTTCCTCCCTTGCACGCTCGAGATCAATCCAGCATCCTTGGCTTACCCTCACATATTTTCACTGGAACCTACAGCATATGGGGTGCGGCCATGGTGTCATCATACTTCGACTCTATACGGAACGTCACGGCGACGCTGACGGCGAAGAGAGGGCTCGAGTGTCCTATTGTTACACTGCTCTGTACAACATCGAGGAAGAGGAGCACGAGATCGGGGCTGAAGAAGACGACGCTTCGGTGACTGGCTGGTTGAGTGAATCCTTGTCAATCGTCTACATATTTTGAATACATTTCCCGTCTTGTTCTTTCCCTCTGTCACATATTTGGTGGAGGTGCTGGGTTCTGCTGTGCACGACGGAGCTCCGAAGCGGATGAAGCCTGGCCATTAACTACACGACGACCGCTGGAGCCGATGCTGGGACAGCCGCCATGCTAACAGGACCAACCACTGCCACAATGCTGACAGTCATCTTGTCCCAGCCCCGCGATCCTGGCACGTTTTCCGGGTCCGACACTCTTGACGTCGATGAGTGGGTCCACATGTACGAACGTGTCTGTGCTGAGTAGGCCCCGGATTTTTGCTCAACCAGACACATGCCTCATCTTGCTGCAAAGATTTGCTCCTGTATGTTTTGGTCCTTAGGTAACCATCTCGAGCCTCACATAGCAGGGCACTGTCCTGTATATTATCGTAAAGATTTTCCTTTCTAATTTCTTTTTTCCAATCTTCTCAATCTCCAAGTTATCTTTTGTTTCCATTCTTTACATCCAATTCACTGTCTCTGTTCATCTGACGTTTTTATTACTCCATGTTGTCTATTTATTCTTTCTATTACCCTGCACTTGGTTGCCAACTTCCCTGACCTCCTCTTTCATTTTGTGCCCACCTTTTTCAGATACAGATACTTGTGCACTTTAACCACCGACTAATTTTCATTCATGTTGCTGAGTGTTTCTTTAATACTAATTTTGCTCTGTGCAGCTCTGACTTCAAAAGAGGTCCAACAAATTAGGACCCGTGGGAACTGCACAGACTGGTTGGGCTGTCCACCAGAGCCAGTCAGCAAGCAGTGGCACTCATATGGGTCTCTGACTGTTTTGCGGCGGCGATAACGTGGTGGTAGCACACATGTCGCTTCCTCCGTTGCATACCAAATGGTACGAACGCAAGAGCGTTCCCGGTGCAATAGCCGTCATGGCGTGTGCTTTGTGCCGAGAAAGGTGCGCAGGCGGCAGGAACCCACGATGGGCCCACGATGACCACGGGAACGTGGAACGTAGTGGAAGGATACGAAAAAGGATAGTAGTTTGATCAGTGATACAAACTTGTAAACATAGGCAAGCAAACTAAATTAAAAACCATGGTGTCACGCGCGCACAAGCAAACATGAATGCATCTCACTCGATGGGAAAACGCTGTAATGCGTAAGCGTGGCAGCGAGCGAATTGACCTTCGTGCCGCCGCTCGCATTAACACGAGCCAATCCACGAAAACGCAGCGCAGGGTAGACTCTGCAAGCTCACCAGAGCAACGCCTGTTACATTGAATTTTGGCTTAGAGAAGTATATCCGGATCTGAATAATATTTTATACTTATGAAAGAATCTTGTCATCCTTTCACTAATGACCCATCCAATTTTTTAGAATACTGGTAATATCGATGCAGGCATATAAATGGTATGTGACGGTTAATATGAACAAACCGAGACAATGATACGTTTTGACCATAAAACAAGGTTGCCATTTGTGCGCCTAGTGTGTAAACGCGTCTACAAAATAGTCGAGGTCATATTTTTCTGGGAAAATAGGAATAGATTCATTGAACTACTCGTGTTTTAGGGACGGCTTTCTCTGATGTTAAAAATAGTAGATTAGCGAATTAAGTGGTAACTATTCTGTTTGATAGCAGTGTGAGCCACCAGAATTTGTGAGATGATCGCGATTTAACAAAATAGTTTCATGCAATGCCGATTATTCAATCAGCTGAGAAAGAAAGTTCTAACAGCACAAATGAAGTAAACTATTCCACATGGATTAACAATTTGCTACAGGCCACGTTCTTTGCACACAGATAGAGAAATAGGTACCAAGAACTGCACCTAAATGCGCTGCTGTTCTAGGTTATATGCTACGCACTGCGGAAAGTAATGAAAATTTTAATCGCAAAACCAGTGCGTTTCGCAGCTCACGCTGAGCCCAGATTCCACAAAACTGGTTCAAGACATAGTTGTTAGCTAACTGTTGTGCTTTCAGTTCTTTAGGACTTTATTGTTGAAATGAATCATGACACCTGAAGTCAATAATTCTGAAGTTAATACAAAAATGATAGGAAAAAGTGAAACGTTTATCTCGTACTAAAAAATGTCGGTGCATTCACAGATTTGCTCACTGTTTGTCCTTTTATTTCTGAGCAAATAGGCTCGCATCTAGCTTTACAACAGTCGGTATTGCAGATTAGCAAAGTGAAGAAAGAGAAATGCGTAAGTTTATTCACAGTGCATCGTGTATTCAGCGAAAATGCACAAGGGACAGCAATGAGAGACAACGTATCAGCTGGAGATCAAGTGACAGCTTACTGCATACACTTCCATGGTTTAGAGAAGGGATGACTTTAGTTTATGCTCCTGAATGAATGCACTTGCCCGAATTTCTCGCAGCGATTATCCTCGTTGCGAAACTCTTGGTTAGGTTGCCGCCTTCTGAAACATGGTGGTACGCGCATATGTTATTGTTAAACCACCGCGCATTACTTTTGAATGTTCTCCTGAATGTGCGTTTTGAGAAATGTAAGTTTTGGAAGCCTATGTTTGCTCTTTACTACTGATCCATTGACATGCCTCATTGAACGTCATATAATCAAGTAAATAAATAAAACGAATGCAACGTGAAAAGTTGACGTCCTCGTGGCGATGTATGAAGTAGACTTGGAAGTAGACTGCCCTTCTGGTCATAGCGAACGACACTCGTTAGCGACTTCACTTCCGCAAATGTATCAATACGCTGTGCTGGCGTTGTTATGGCAACAGCAATATTATCAGCTGTCATCGTGGCATACGACGAGTCTATTAAGCATTCAGGTTGGCTGCACATTTCAAACAGAGTTTTGTTTCAGCAAAAGTTGATAATTTTGAGCAGGGTAAGTGCTGTATGCACCGTTTAAACCATGTAAGGGAAATGGGTTGGTATTGGTTCTGGCAATTTTGAGTGAGAACCAAGACTGCAGCAACTTATTTATTCTGTGCGAAATTATTTCTTGGCTAATTAAGCTCATAGAAATTTGGCGAGTGTTCGCGCTAAGCAAACGCGTAGCCACCATTGCTTTATTTGTCATTGTGACAAGAATTGAATGCCGCTCTAGACTATCACTTGCTTTCATCTCGCCGTGGCAGTAATGTTCGGCCAGCATCTAAGGGGTCATTTTAATATTTGTTCTCGATATTGAGGAATGAAAGCTCATGGCCATCAACGCAGGCTAGTCGGTGTGATATCTCGCAAGCATATTTTCCTATAATGATTACTAGAGCAAAGGCTGACCCTGCAATCGTTCAGCCCCCATGGGAATGATGGTTAGAAGTTTACTCAAATCTATGTAGTAATCATCCTTCCCATCATGGCTGAATCGCCCTGCTTGGAGACACTATAGGCACTGACGCTGCAGTTCGCTCTAGTCGCTGTATGAAACTCTATGCGCATTGGTTCGCCACTTCTGTATCTGGAATTTTACCGTCACTTTAGGAACCTAACTTGAGCATAAGCTCTCTTTTCACCAAAGCAGCCAAATTGAGACACTGAATGACGCACACAAGAGCACGAGCGCATCAAACAGAGCAATGACGCCGGTATGGAATACATGCCATATTCTTACCCTTTCAGCTTTTCGCACACGCGAGCTCGTTTCTTGATAGACTTGAAAGGTCATAGACACTCACAAGCGCATGAAAGCGACTCACCATTATTATTCTCGACTTATACAGCAGGCCTTATACATTAAATTTCATAGGAAACTT
>NC_051158.1:77969655-77990844 GCF_013339745.2 Dermacentor silvarum
TTCTTACACTAGTGTGCCGGTTGGCACAGTAATCTTTTAAAGCTCCGTTTACACCGATTCAGACCGTGAGTGGCACCTGTTGCCTGTCCCTTTTCTTAACGCATGTTTTTGGCGTGCTAGAGACCTAAGATGGCGGCCAGGTTGATGTAAATTGACGCTATATACGTAGTGTGTGTCCGAGCTAATCCGGGCCAAGCTAATTGAAAAACAAAAACAAAAGAACGGGAAAACAAGTTAGGATGATGAGACAAATAACGGGAGATATCATAGCGCGAAATACTTGTTTTAGCTCATCAAAAAAGAGGTCGCGAGCAGGTCGCAGATCACTGGACAGCTGAACTTCTACGCCGTAGGCAGAAATAACGTGAGAGATCGATGACGCTGAACAATATTTTGTGTTCACGGCAGCTAAATAGCAGAGTTCGTAGTTAATATTACTGTAAATAACTAAAATAATATCTTAGTACTATCTGTCATAAAATAAAACCACTGATTCGCCCTCTGCTGCGATTCGCTGGAACCTAAGAGCTTCCGGGGCCAACCAAAAAGTGTTCAGTGCAAGCATGATGTCGCTGTTGTTGATGTAAAAGGCCGACCGTCACGGCGGCACGGACACTTTGTTACGACTGGTTGTGCAAAAAAGGATTGCCGCAGTCGAATGTGAAAATGTATACACAAATAAAATTGCAAATAAAAAATGTCTATATTTGGCTACGAAATATTTTGCACTTTTTATCCGTTTGGCTATATTTGGGCTACAACTTCGCTAGCTCTTGGCTACGCCGCCTCGTCGGACCTGGCAACACTGGTTCAAGGGCCGCAAGCACTCTTTTTACCACATTGTTTTATGTAATTTAGAATGAACGCTTTGTTTTTCAACAAATGGGGACGGAAAGGCTGCTAGTTAGCAGAAGTGCACTAATTAACATTTTGCGCATGCATATTAACGACACGTTACTAGGGAGTTCGTCCTTGTTGGTTAAAAATTAAATTGTGGGGTTTTGCGTGCTAAAACCACGATCTGATTATGAAGCACGCCGTAGTGGGGGACTCCGGAAATTTGGACCACCTGGGATTCTTTAACGTGCACCTAAATCTAAGTACGCGGGTGTTTTCGCATTTCACCCCCATCGAAATGCGGCCGCCGTGGCCGGGATTCAATGCCGCGACTTTGTGCTCAGCAGCCCAACACCATAGCCACTGAGCAACCACGGCGGGTTCCTTGTTGGTGCATGTCGAGCTGATCTTGTTGCGCAAACAATTCTACAACGAAGGTGGAGACAGGCTGGCACGAACGAGCGCCGTATAGAAGGCCGAAATGTTTATTTTTATTGCGATAGCAATTATATGGACACTTCAACCGGATTTCTGCCGTCGCCGTCGGAGTGAGGTTCCCTATAGATAAAATCTTCGCCGCGCGCCGTATGCCCGAGCGGAAGCGTGCGGGGACGCGCGCTATCACGGAGAGCGAACGCACTCAATCACCCACGCGCAAGCAAGGAAGCGGGAAGCCAGCGCCGGAGGGAGCGCGCGGGGGGGGGGGGGGGGGGGGGGGCGCACTTCTACTCTGCCAACAACCGCGCTCGTCGCTCGCTCGCCCGCACAGTCTCTTATCTCCCCACGGCTCTGACCTTTATGCCCCGTGCATTCACCGCTCAGTTTCCGTTGAAGCGATAGACCGCACGTACCTTCGCCCGCTGCGCGGCGTATGCGCTCGCTGCCAGCGTTTTGACAGTCGTTGGCTGCAGTCATTCAGTGTGATCTATTCATGTTTGTTTGTGCGCGCTCACACCACGCTTGTTCATTCAGTTAGTAATAGTCGGGCCGCATTTTCCAACGCACGCTACACATGCAATGCTGCCCAGATCGGCAGTGCAGCACTACAGGTGTGTCCCTTCGCACGCGCTGCCCACGGTAAGCGCTTCTCATCAACACCACCGTTTCACACGCGCCTTCTCGTGGTCATCGAGTCTCTCTTCATGTCGGTCTACTTACGCCGCAGCACACCTGCTTACTTAATCAGCTCATGTTTACTACAATTCATATTGCTACCAAAGCCGCTCACCTTACTTCGTATGACATTGCTGTGTTGCTATCGCATTCATTGCTTCGCCCTTAGGGCGAAACTGTGAAATTTTTTTTTCTGTGCAGAACAACGTGAAGCAAGTTCTTAATCTACAAGTCTTATTGAAAGAACAAAGTGCAGACGTATTTAAAACTAATTACAATATCACTTTGCAGGAGAAAAAAAAATACCAAGCACAATAGACATGCAGCAGCCATATAGCTTATACAGCACAATTAAAATTTAACAATTCAGAACAAAAAGAGCCGGTAGATCCCACGCCCAGTGGGAAGGAGTATGCGGGGAGCCTACCAAGTTAACGAAATGACCATGAGAGCACCAAGACGTAGGCGGCTGCTTCATGATCTACATGACACGCATGTCAAGACCTCTCATTTATGTTCTCAAACATCCTTGTCATAGTATGCCAATTTTGGTGCATACCATGTTAACGAAACGACCATGAAAGCACCAAGATGTAGGCGACTGTTTCATGGCCTACATGACACACATTTCATGATATTCATGTGATGACCTTTTATTTATGGTCGTCATACTCTCTTGTCATACTATGCCAATTTTCGTACCTACCAAGTTAACGAAACGACCAGCACTAAGACGTAGGGGCGGTGTTTTATGACCTACTGACACGCAAGTCTTGACATCCATGTCCTGAACTATCATTTATGTTCGTCATAAACTCGTATCGTTCTAAACCAATTTTGGTACATACCAAGTTAACGAAACGACCATGAAAGCCTGAAGGCGTAGGCGGCTGTTTGATGACCTACAGCACACATGTGCATGATACTCATGTCATGACCTATCATTTAAGTTCGTCATACGATCTTGTCATACTATGCCAATCTTGGTACACAACAAGTTATTGAAACGACCATGAGAGCATCAAGACGTAGGGGGACGGACGGACGGATGGACGGACGGACAGACCGACAGACAGTCAGAAAGACAGACAGAGAGGTCGATATATATATATATATATATATATATATATATATATATATACTCTCAAAGTTGTATATGATCGCCTAGAAAGGCTTCGCATTAAAAAATATATATGCGCATCATGTCCGCTACAATCTGGTACATACAATATCCAAAGAAACTACTAAGCCAACCGTGGCTGCCACTTTCAGAAAATAACAATAAAAAATGGAGAAGCTTGCAATAAGCGGCAAATGCTTAAGAGACAACGGTGCTGATGGATATCTACGTAGTCCTGGCCTTTGCTAAGATTGGGATAATGTTTCACTAGTCCTTCCTAAGTTTTGACAAGTTATATCAAGCTTTTAATCGTATTATAAGTTTTTTATCCAGGTTCTGTTATGCAATGCTCGGCGTCGTCGATCGCAATCTCGCCTGGCCGCGCGACGCCATTCCCGGTAAGCGGCCTCTTCCTCGGCCTCTCCATCGCCGTATGGCAAACTGCCGCTGCACACGAGCCGTTTATATCACCGCTGACGTCACAGTCAAGCCTCACCGTCCCACGCGCCCCACGGAGCGTCATGATTGAACTCAGCTATGCTCTGCGCGCAGTTTGGGCAGGTTTGTGGAGCAGACGCAGCTGCGTCCAGTGTCTAGGCAGGTGGGCAGAGCTTGGCGGAGGCCTAGCGAAGCGGCGCGGAGTCTTGCGAAGCCATGCACAACTGTGCCAGCTGTTGCTAGGCAACGCAGGTGACGTCATCGCTCAGCGAGGTTTTTCGTTCGCGCGTTACGGACTGACGGTCGGCTTAAACAGCTCCGCTGTTCACACCTACGCTAGTTCACAGGGGTATGTGCCATTGCGCTTGGACCCTTTCTGCACTACCGCCAGGATTGGCTCCCATTTATGGATTCAGCGGACACATTAAGGCCGGCTTAAACAGCTCAGCTGTTAAAAAAAACTGCGACTAGCCAAACTACATAATTTCACTTTGTCACCTCGCACGTATCTACCATACCTGACGTGGTTTCTTGGTTCACATACTATAGATTTCGTTTGGTTTGGTGCATATATGTATAGCACAACCCCCTACAGGGGACTGGACATGAATCGGGCGGCAGTAGGTAGACGAGGGAAGAATACTGAAATAGGATTTTCTTATTTAGGACTGAGATATCAAATGAATTCTATTCGTTAATATTAATTTTCATGGCATAATATCTTAAAATTTGAAGTTAATATTTTCGTTTTCATGTAGGCTTAGTCCACAAACTACAAATATTAATCATTTTCTTCGTCTGTTTCGTTCCTAATATTGGGGATACTTGTAGCTTCGACAGAAATTTTCATCAGCGCATCGACCTGGGCCGGCGTCATGTGACATCTATATTATGTTAAGAGCCTGTTCATGGTGGAAAAGCTTCTTTCAACGGCAGCATTTCCTACGGGAAGAAGCAGTATCTTCATTGCAGCTGATAACAAAGCAGGGAACATTCTTTTTCTCTCGACCTCGCACGCAAGCATTAGCAGTGCTAGCTGTGAAGCCAGCTCTCCAGGATACCGTCTGTAAATTCTACTCATTTGAAGTCTAGTCGTTCGGAGCTTAACGAAAACGAGAGCAATGTGCCACATTGTACATTTTACGACTAAGCACAGGGGTAGTGCTCGTACTGTACGTATTGTGCATACGAGTACGTTGACTCAAAAGTGGAAAAACAGAAAGACCAAACATGAATCTTGCATTTCATTCACGCGCAAGCGTTTACCGCGACCACAAGGATTCTCTGCTCCCTGCAGGTCGCAGTGTAGCACTGTCGTCTGTGCACTGCACGTCAAAATTTGGACCTCAAATTCAAGGCCACCTAGCGTCCACCTCCACAAGGAGTAAATAATTCGTCAAGCAATGAACACAGTGCATGGGTTCAGCGTAATATTCTCCAGGATGAGTGCCCGTCTGAAAGAAGGAAGCGGGGGGGGGGGGGGGGGGGGGGGGCAGATCCTCCTAGGTGGTGTTGGGGGGGGGGGGGGGTGTACAGCATATGGCGCGAGGCCAATGTGTTATCGCACTTGTACTCTAAATGGAACACCACGGCAACGCTGACGACGGAAATACGACTCGAGTGCCCGTATAATTGCTATCCCGGTAAAAAAAAAATGAAACAAAAACATGCGGACTCAAGTCCAGTTGAAATCTACGTCAAGCGAAGCATTCTTGGTGTATTCGGATCATGAACCACATGTGTGTGTTCAGTTGAGTTGAGTTTTGTTTCCCCTTTGCTAGGGGTATTATATAGCGGTGGGTACAATTGATAACATAACAGGAACACATGCTTTTAGAAAAGCTCGTTTCTTTATTAGTTTGTTCGCTCGTCCGCACGCTCGTTCATTGGTTTAGTTCTTCTCGTTCGTTCCCTCGTTGGCTGACACGATCATTCATTAGTTCGTTCGTACGGTAGCTGTCGCCCCCCCCCCCTCCCCCCCCCCCCCCCCGCGCACTCGGTGTTGGAGTTTATGTGATGTGATGCTTTAGGGGAATATCTGTTCTAACAAAAACTAGAATTTTTGAAGAAATTTTATTTGGCTAGCTTCATGAGTTTAATTCAGACTGAAATTATTCATCAAAATATCATGGTTTATATTCAATCTCTTGGCTGCTCCTGTTTCTGGCCGGCGATGCTGTGTACCTGCCACCTCAGTCCACGGTGGTTTCCTGTCTGTTTTTTGTTGCTTGCACATTCCATTGTGCTAGAATTGTTTTGCGCTCCTCGACATCAAGGCATGGAAAAACATAGCAGTATAGATCACTCACCTTGCATGCATTGTAGCAGGCCACATGTTCTATATCATTCGTTCGTCGGCCACATTGAGAAGCCCCTCGGGATGAATTATTCCACTTGCTTTGCGTGAAGTAACCAATTCTGATGAGTTAAAATGCGAAAATACATAACGTATTAAGTTTGCTTATTACAGCAATCACACTCATTCACTTGAGCAACAAGCTCTTCAAAAGCTCTATAGTACCGTATGCTTTTAGAAGCCAACTGCCACGCACTTGTCTGGGGGCAGTGGATGGGGTAGTTGGAAGGCAGCAGCTTTGTCTTTCAACGGATGTTAGCCTCAGTAGTTCGGCGTAGTCGTCGTCACGGCCGTACCGTATACAGAAGTGGCGCGACCATGTGTGATGAAGGCGCCGAAAGAGGTATTCAGGAGTCTGGGACCTTGAAATGTGCCGGTGGGGGGCCTTTAAAAAAAGGAAAGAAAGAAGGAAAGAAAGAAAGAAAACGGAAGAAGCAGAAGAAGCGGGAGGGGCAGGTGTACATGGGAAAAGCGCTCGTATGGTTGATATCTGCGTAAAAGCGTGGAAGAAAATATTAAATTGAGTGGTAGGGAAGAGGCAGGGAAGAGCTGGAAACGGAGGAATAGGTGAGCTTAAAAATCGAGATTAGCTGGTGGCATAACGTGTTTTGTGCCTTTGTTAATGATATGAAAATTTCAGGTTTAAGTTACAGTTTTTAGTGATGATAAGTTGCCACGTGCGAAATTGATTCCCGTCGGTGGTAGGTGTTTAAACTTGTGTATGAGCTATGATTCCGTATATATCCTCTCGCAAGGTAAACGGAAATTTGTTTGTAGTATATAGAGCCTTGCTTCATCGAATATATGGCCATGTTCATTGAAGTGGCTGGCTACTGCTTTAGGTAAATTGTGTTTTGTATCTGCGCGATGGCCGTTGAGTCTTGTATGCATTTGTTTCCAGTCTCACCTATGTACTGTTTGTTACAAGCGGCACATTCTAAACAGTAGACTACGTTGCTTGACGTGCAGGTGAAACTCGCAGTAACCTTGTAAAGGTAATCCAACGCTGTCCTTTTTACTGTAGTAGTATATTGTATATGTTTGCATGTAAAGCACCTGGGGCGGCCACAGGGGCCGGGTGATGACTTCGTCTCTGTCCTTAGTTTGGCATGTACAAGAATTCCCTTGAAATTAGCGTTGCATCTGTAGGCTACACTGGGCGGGTCGGGAAAGATATTTAGCTTCTGGTTGCTGGTGATAACTTGGTGGTATTTACTGAGGATGTTGTTCACGTTTGGGAGTGCGTTTGAGAATTTAGTAGTAAGAAGAGTCGTTGCTGTTTTTCTAATCTCAGGACGTGGTTTAAGGACCTCGGCTCGCTCAAATTTGGTAGCATCGGTGTAGGCTTTTTGAAAGGCAGTGTTCGAATGGTTCCTGTTAGATAGTGTTTCTTCGAGGTGATCGAGTCTATCTATGTAGTCATGGTTTTCAACGCAAATGTGACATAGTCATGTGGCTTGATCGTTGAGGACACCTTGTTTGCAATGTCTGGGATGGGGAATTGTATATTCTAGGTGAAAAGAGGTTTATTGGATGTGTGCCGTGAATCAAGAAGCGTCCGCAGTGAAGAGCACTGGTTCAGGTCGAGTACTGTCTCGCGCACTGCATTGGCGATTCTGCCTGCGCTTCGGCTGTCCTCCTCTTCATTACAATTGCCCCAGCGGAATAAGCATGAGCGATCCTGGCGATCTAAGAGGTGGGCACAGGAGGGTCGAAGTAGGTCTTGAGGCGGTCTACGTGAAAGATATTGCGTCCACGGCGGCGGAGATCGTAAGGCGGCGTTAGATCGAGGCTCAATGACATAGTTGACAGGAGATGTGCGCTCAACCGCGCGGTAGGGCACGTCATACTCAGGGAGCAGTTTGGAAGACAGACCAGGAGCGTGGGGTGGTACGTAAAACCAGACGAGTGTTCCGGGAAGGAAAGTAGCGGGGGCAGGGTGGTCGCCCCGGATCTGTTTCTGGCGCTATACTGGTCGGGCGTAGTGAAACGCCTGGCCAGTTGACATTCTTCGGCATATGGGGCAGCTTCGGAAATTGGCTCAAACTCGGAGGCATCGGGGTTGTAGGGCAGTAAGGTGTCTATAGTATGACATGGTTGGCGACTGGTACAGTAGGAAGAATAGCGAAAAATCGGTTGCGAGTTTCATTTATCAAAGATAAGCCATCGGGGATTGAAATGTTCGTTTATAAAGCCGTGACGTCTAGTGTGGCGAGTACAATGTTTTGCGGTAGTATGCCTTTACTATTAATGTCCTCTATTATTTCGAGTAGGTGGGTGATATCTTGTAAAAACGGCGGGAGTGTTGTGGGTAAGTCGCCAAGGAAGTGGCCGAGAAATGTGGAGGGGATGTCGGTCGCGGTGTTGTTATTTGATACTATTGGGCGTCCTGAGATATTAGTGGTGTATAATTCAGTGGATAGTATTTTAATACTTTTCGTCGGCAGGTAAAAGCGCCCTGTGGTTTTGTTGCTTGTTTAGTTTTTGTTTTACTGCGAAAGTGCGTGTTATCAATTCATCGGCTAAGAGGGATTTCAGTCTGTTGGTAATTGTCAGGGTGTAAGGTACTAGTGGATCATTGTCTAACTTACAGTAGTGTTGAGGGTTGTTTAATAGTGTGTAAGCCTCATGCACTTGTCTAATGAACAAAAAACTATACTTCCACCCTCATCTGCTTCCCTAATAATAATGCTTCTCCTTAAAACTTTTTTTTTATTCTGAAAGTGCATGTCGTCAATTCATCGGCTAAGAGTAATTTCAGTCTATTGATAATTGCAATGGTTGCATGGTACCACTGGATAATTTTCTATCTTACGGAAGTGTTTAGGGCTGTTACGTTGTCTGTAATCCTCGTGCTTGCACTTGTCTAATGACCAAATAGCTGTACTTCAACCATTTTCTGCCTCTGTAATAACAATGCCTTGGTAGGCCGTAAGATTCGAAATTATACGACTCTCTGAGGCATTTGTTTCTACGTCTCTCAGCGGTCTTAGATTGGCGCATAACTACTTTAGAGATAGTTTTAAGGTATAGGTTAAGTTCTATGTGGCTTCTTCTGGTTGATGAGTACAAGAGGATTGTGCTTTATATGGTTTCGCCCCTTTAATTCTCAGGTGCGTTGTTACCAGCGAAAAATGTCGAATGCGCATTCGTCAGAAAAATTTCTGTGAGGTTCTCGTGAAGTTCGAATTCGTTTATTGTGCTGTTCGCAGGAAAAAAGCTTTAGACATTCCTAAGCATGCTTAATTCCTTAATGTATTTCAATGCTTTCAATTCTTTTAATGTTTTTGAATGCCTAATGTTTTTGAAATGTCTACAACATTAGACGCATTTAATATGTGGAGATTTCAGCTGCGTCTGGTGTTTCTGCATTTACAATCCCTATTGATGGCGTGTCGTGGGTATTTGCGGGAAGGGGTGTAATTTTATTGGAGCCTTTTTTTTCTGTTTTCGTGTCAATTTGTTAAACAATTTTTTTGGTTTTTTGAGATACCGTTCTAAATCTCTCCTTTCATCTGGAGTGAGCGCTGCATTGTGAATATCGCGGCTAAACCCTGCAGTCCGTGTTCGCAGTATTTTTTCCGTATATTCAAACGCGAAAGTGAGGCATTGTTAAGTGTTGTTTGCCAGTTTGCTTGATGGCGGGATATGACCGCTAACTGCGCCTTTCAGGCATCATTTGCTCTTTTTTGCACTTCCTGAGTTCCGAGAAACGTCCTACGGTAGTAAGAATCCTTTAACGCCATTATTTTTTTTTTTTTTTGGATGAGCTTAGTTTATGAAGCCATATTTTTTTACTTGCTTGTAGTTCAAGCGGAAATCAATGTCCGACCACATGGATGTTGGGACTCTAAAGTAGTGCTACAGACGAAAAGTGTTAAATTTTCATTGAACTTTTTTTATTGTCAGATAGAGAAATGCATATGGCTTTCCATTTATTAGCATTTCTTTTTTTTATTTCTGGTCGCACAGCACTAAATTTCTTATTCCGGTGTCACGCTAACTTGAAACCTATGCCAGCTGAAGCCAGGCTGTCACCTGTGCCGGAACCGCAGCACCGCCTACAAAAGCTTCGCTAACCACGGCCTCGAAGTTCGCATAGCATCCGAGATCGCAGCTCAACCAACTTTTTTTTTTTTAAACTTTTGTGAGACCCGAAAGATGGCGCTGCTTGTCCAGCCTAACTTCCACAGGCGGGAATTTGATTTGAGTGCGGCGACGCCGGACCAGTTTTCATTGCGCCATGTGAATCGTAGACGGCTGATGAGGTACAATCTCTGCTGCGTACAAGAATGGGTGCGTTTTCTTAACAGAATTTTTAAAAATCATCCGAAGCATGGAACACAGTTATACTTTTTGAGCTGGAAGGCGTTAATTATTTGCACGACGAATGTTGCAAATTAACAATGTTTCACTAAAATGTCGCGGTTTGGCTCGAAAAGCGATGCATCGATTGCGATAGCTACTTACGAACTAAGGATGGTAGATTTTTCGGCCGTATAAACTTCTAAACGTTCACTTACTAATTAAGTCAACAAGCATGGTGTCAGCGCGCACAGGCAAACGTGAACACGTCACACTTGATGACCGCTGACACTCGCTGTCAAAACGCTGGCGTAAGGAAGCGCGGCGGGAGCAGCGAGCGAAGTGACCTTCGTGCTGTCTATCCCTTCAACGCAAACTGAGCTGCGAGAGCGCAGCATGCACCTAGGCTATGCCCCCAACGGAGATCGCTTTCAAGATAGGCCCGCGCGGCCGCGCATTACGCAGTCGCTGCCGCAATGCAATGACGCCCCCCTAAGGTCCTTCTATAATTTTTAAGGTAGAGACATCTGCTGGGCGCGCCTCCTAGAAAGTTCCTGTAGCAGACGACGCCAAGGTTAAAGCGCGGCATTCAGCAGGTGGAAAAGTATCTGCACATGCTAGGAAATAAAAGCTACTGATGCCTGACTGTAATGAAGACCGAAAGAAGGGCCCAAATTGCTAAAAGTGTGCCTTTAATTTCAAATGAGCACTGAAAGAAAAGCACACGGGAAAGCGGAAAGAATGTTTGATCGTCTCGATTCGGCATGTTTACATCTTGTTCGTTCGCGCTCGTATTACATAGCATTTTGCAACTTAAATTAGCTCCATATAATTAATAAAAACAGAGGCTTGTTGATTCGCTTTCATTTCACAAAATAGTCGAAGTCCTTGACGGTAAACAAGCCGGGACCGAAGAGAACGCGAGACGCGAGTTTATTCGCGCTATAGCCTTGGTCTCTGTACTGGCCGTACCTTGGTGACTGCGTGCGCTTAATCCGTTTGCTCTGTGGCTTTCTTGCTCGTAAGTGTGCATATAGCGGTTACTTCGATAGAATAGTGCATGCAAAAAAAAAAGGCTGACAGCCATCCGGACCGAAGCAATTTCGACATGGCGTGGCTGAAACGTGCGATCCTCGCTGAAAGTAAACATCCTGCTCACGTGTGTGGAAACTAAAATTTAGTGGAAACGAGTGCGCCAACAGTCTTATTGTCACTGCGTGTGGCTTATTGTCACTGCATGGCCCGACCACTTACATGTGTTTTGCTATTCTGTGCTACGAGTCAGGCGCAACTGTCGTGACATTCCAAAGCGGCATTAATGATCATATCATCGCCGATAGATCCTCGAATTTGTTCGTGTTGCAAACGTGACCGGTCAGCAGCCGAGCACCGTAACCACAGTAACTACTGTACCACGGCGGCGGACACATTTTTATCGCATGCAACACAATGCGGATATTTGTCAGCGAGTTAATGCGCTTCCGTCGCTCTGTTTACTTGCATGCTAGGCTCATACTGCATGACCTACGTGAGTGGGTTCATAATGCACTAAAATGAATAATCTCTACAAATGAGGGCCATCAAAATGAGCACGCACGAATGAAATAATATCGCAGCTCGGCGCATGCACGCGTATGCTTTTTCGTGAGTCTTTGTGTCGCGTTACTTACCTCGCATAGTCGTGCAGTTGCCGACGGTTCAAAGTATTTCCGTCCAATTCTGTGCAACCACAGAATGCCTGTATGCCTGTATGTACTTTCACTTGTACCTACAGGCATACGGCGCGCGACGACGGTGCTATAGCCCTTGGACTTTATACGGAACATCACGGCGATGCCGACGGCAAGAATGCGCCTGGAGTGTCCATATAATTGCTATCGCAATAAAAAAGTATCAGCTAATTTATTGCACATATTGCAACCTACGAACTGTAGCCACTGACTTTGCAAGTTATATCAATTTGGAATGAATGCTGAGGATGACACCGGTTTCGAGATATGCATTTCTAAATTTTGTGACGAAATGCACTGATTGGTGCTCCATTAATTTTTGAGCTTCAAGCTTAAATATACGTTGTGTTAAAAAAGTATGTCGGACAACAGGGAATTTTACCGGGCTTGACAGCGCTTATCTCAAAACTGGCGCTAGTTTGAAAATTCCTTGCGATTGGATGTGCCTACTGCTAGCCTTGTGAAATAACTGGCTTGATTTGATTTGCATGTGGCAACAGGTGCCCTAAAGTAATTAGTTAAAACGCTGATTATAGAAATTTTGTTTTTTAATTATACACTTTGTCTTTCAGTGTAAGTAAACGTCTTCGAGTAATCCAGCTCAATGAGTAGATTTGTGCTATATATGCCCCCAGGTGATTTTAAAAACATTTATTGTTTAAAAAACACCCTATACGAGTATATAGTCCGCTTTCTATCCATTACCTATCCTCTCTCATCTTCTCAATCCCTGTCCTTTACTCCTACCCCCCATATCCCTACTCTGGCCGCCGCTCGGGTGTCAGTTGTAGTGCTAGGTAGTAACATTGCCACAGGCTGGAATTTCCTCCTTTGTAGTATTATCATATTGCCACACCTTGCAACATGTGGGACATAATTAGAAAGCCGAAGACGCGCGCTAGTCCACGTGCCATGCGCCGGCACCTGCTTTGACGGGCGCCAGCGAAGAGGCAGACGAAGTTACTCCGATCCACGCGCTGGTGCCTGAGCTTTGCGTTTGTTCAGCTGGCGGTCAGAGACTCGACGCTCAACGCCTCAACGCTTCACGTCGTCTGTTCTCCTAGAACGTGACATTTCTGGTGGAGGTGCGGGGTAGCCCTCGACCTATGCAACAGACCCCTCCTAGCAGCAAGAACATCAGCGCCATACCGGAGCTTACACCAGTGCACCGTGCCAGCCGGAGAATTCGGGGACTGGCCCCTGAGATTGTGCTGTCAACCAGGAGCACAATGGCTGCGGTGGAAGGTACTGCGACAGTACCAACTCATTTAACGTTGCAGAGCCCGCGAATGCCACGTTCCTTCCACGGCGACCTTTATGAAGACGTGGAAGACTGGCTGGACGACTTTGAACGAGTAGCAGATTGCAACGAGTGGAACAACCGAGCGAAATTAAAGAATGCGTATTTCAGCCTCGAGGACGGTGCTCGCACCTGGTTCCAGAACCCCGAAGAGGCCCTGACATCATGGCGTGAGTTACGTCGGCGGCTCTTGGACACGTACTCGAGCCCCGATCGCCGAGAGCGAGCAGAACGGGCCCTCCAATCGCGTGCTCAGAAGCCCAATGAAAGTTTTCTGATGTACGTTGAAGACATGACACGTCTCTTCAGGCGAGCCGATCCTAGCATGCCCGAAGACAAGAAGCTCCGTCATTTGATGCGGGGTGTCAAAGAACAGCTCTTCGGTGGGCTTGTTCGTAACCCACCGAGGACGGTTACCGAGTTCCTCGCAGAAGCCGTTGCTATGGAAAAGGCGCTGCAGCAGCGGTCGAACCAGTATGACCGGCAAGTGAATGCTGCTTCGACAACCATCGGTGTGGGAGCTTTCGCGACTGACATTGAAGTGCTCCGCGAGCTAATACGATCGGTAGTCCGCGACGAGCTGCAACAGCTGCACCGGGCGCAGCAGCCTACGGTCAACTGCATCGCTGACATCGTGCGTGAGGAAGTGCAGCATGCACTCGGGGTACCTCAACCTCGCCCCGAAAGAACACCCCAGGCGAGTGAATTAGCTCGCGTACTGTCGTCCTTTTGTTTACGACAGGGCGTACTGTACAAGAAGAACTCCGATGCCAGTCACAAAACCTACCTTTTGGTCATGCCAGCAGAGCTTCGTGCCGAAATTATGTTCGCCTGCCACGATGAACCTCCGTCTGGCCACCTAGGCTACACCAGAACCCTTGCTAGAGTGCGCAAATCGTACTATTGGCCGAAACTCGCCACTTGCGTTAAACGGTATGTCCAAGCCTGTCGTGAGTGCCAGCGCCGGAAGTCGCCAGCTGTGAAGCCTGTGGGATTACTGAAACCCATTGACCCACCTCGAAGACCTTTTCACCAAGTCGGCATGGATCTATTGGGCCCGTTTCCTCGGTCATCTTCGGGACACAAGTTTATAATCATCGACACAGATTATTTGACGCGCTATGCTGAAGCAAAGGCTCTGCCTCGAGGCACTGCTTCCGAGGTTGCGCAATTTTTTGTGAACAACATTGTACTGCGTCATGGCGCCCCATCGTGCGTCATTACCGACCGAGGAAAGGCATTTACGGCACGGCTCATTGAAGACGTTTTCCTATTAAGTTACACGACGCATCGAAAGACGCCTGCCTATCACCCGCAGACAAATGGCCTAACCGAAAGGCTCAACAAAACTATGACTGACATGCTCTCTATGTACGTAGACGTTCAGCACAAAACGTGGGATGAAGTACTTCCCTACGTAACGTTTGCGTACAACACCGCGACGCAAGAGACCACCCGCTTCACGCCATTCTACCTTGTTTACGGTCGTGAAGTTCAGACCATGCTTGAAGCAATGCTTCCATGCGGCACCTTTGATGGTCTTGACCAAGACGCCGAGCTCTTCGTGCAGCGAGCCGAGGAAGCACGCCAACTGGCTCGCACGAACATCAAGAAACAGCAGTGCATCGACACGTCACTACAACCTCCGCCATCGCCAAGTTGAGTACCAACCAGGAGATCGGGTTCTGGTCTGGACTCCTGTCCGCTGCAAAGGCCTATCCGAGAAACTTCTCAGCCGGTACTTCGGACCTTATAAAGTGCTGCGGCGAGTGAGTGACGTCAACTACGAGGTTCTTCCTGACAGCAGCCAACCAACACGACGTCGAAAGACGCTACCCGAGATTGTGCACGTTGTGCGGCTGAAACCATACCGCACTCCATAACCACCATAGTTTGTGGACCATGCCATTCCTTTTGTTTTATTTATTTTTGTCGTGTACAATCATTGCCTCAGTGACATTGCCCTGCGTTTTATGACTGCGCGTCAGCCAGCGTTCGTGTGTGCATGTGTCTTCCACGCGTGTACTTCTACGTTCGCCCTGTAGTGTGTGTGCTTCTTTTAGCATCGAGTCGATGCTCTTCCGAGGAGGGAGAATAATGCCACAACTTGCAACATGTGGGACATTATTAGAAAGCCGAAGACGCGCGCTAGTCCACGCGCCATGCGCCGGCACCTGCTTTGACGGGCGCCAGCGAAGAGGCAGACAAAGTTACTCCGATCCACGCGCGGGTGCCTGAGCTTTGCGTTTGTTCAGCTGGCGGTCAGAGACTCGACGCTCAACGCCTCAACGCTTCAGGTCGTATGTTCTCCTAGAACGTGAGAATATAATGAAACAACCGATCACCAGTAGTGCGGTTTCCCGCCGAATGCGAAGTACGTGGTGTACTCGGGATTTTGCGAGGCAAGATGCTGCTGCAGGCGTGTATTCTATGGCAGTAGTGCAATATATAATGTACACCAGGTGCCACGAGCGCTTGTATGGTCAGGCGATGGTGCAGGTGGTTGACAGCGGGAAAGGGTTAAGTGGCACACTTGAGGTCGAGAAAGGAGGGGCAGCGTGGTGAACAAAAGTAAAACAAAAAAAAATTCACCGACGATCACGATACTCCCTAATGCGAACTTTGAGCGCAGCTGTTCAGGTGTTTTGAATTCGCGATATATTGTGGCGAAGAATTGGATTCTGAACGACAGGGTCCCCTTAGCGGCGGCGCTGAGCCTCTGCTCGGGAAGCTCGATTCGCAGCAGCGGTAGACGAAGCCTTTCCACCGGTCGCGTCGCTCATCGTTCAGAACTAAAGCGTGAACGGGAGAACGCGTGGCTCGCGCGGAACGCATTCTCTAGCGGCTGCGGCGCAGGTGAAGGAGCGCATGCGCAGTTGGTCCGAAGCCCACGCCAGCGCTTTGTTTCCATATATGGTATCGCTGGACACGCCCGCCGCATGTCTAGTCGCCATCGTGGAGCAGGCCACGTGTGGCACTCCGCTTTCCTCCTCACCCTTTCGCCATACTCTCCTCTTCCGCTTTCCCCCTCATGCGTCCGCTGCACCCTCTGCCTCCTCTTTCCTCCTCGCGTTCTTTCATCCCGCGCTGCGCTCCGCGTTCGTGCTTTTATTTTTCGCTCTGCACGTTCGCTCGGTTACGCCGAGGGACGCCGATCGCATGCCGACGCTCAATGCAGGAACAGGCGCCTAAGAGCTGCGCTCTAAAGATGAATGGATGTGCCGACAATCTTGCATCGAAATATCGTGGCAGCTCGGTCGACGCGTACTTGAGGCACCTGTACGTATACAGTGTTGGCTGTGTGTTATCTGACTTTGTCATCGCTACGGTATCCTCTTTTCGTGTGTGGCTGTACCTAAACAGTGGATACAAATGTTCGTAGTGTGCAGAGAGACGTTTCATCCAGTGCCGTGGTGCTGCTTGTACAAAGCCTGCTCATGCTACTGAGTCTAGCGAACGTCTCGTTAGGACATGGTGCAATTCGATTCCCATCCATATTTCCCAGTATGGCGTTTTCTTATTCGCGCAGTCAATCATCTTAATGAAGCGAGTCTCCCCTGTTTCCTTCCAACCAGCGTGTCTCAACCAGTCTGTGCCTGAGCACACCTTGATTATCCAGTATATTTCATTTCTTGCTGCTAAAAGTTGTTACTGATATAGCAAGAGGTAAATTAATAATCCATTCACGTAGCAAACTTACGAATCTGCTGCTTGTAATTATGGTATTGTGTCAGTGTCATCATTTTTTTTTCCTTCCTAGGTTTGGCAGGTTATGCAGAACAATATTGCAGCTACATTTCCAGATGAATGGAATTTTTCGTGTATCTAAGAACTGCAGACTACGCAATTCTATTAGTGCAACGGCCAGCCAAGGCAGCAACACTGGGCGAACAAGGAGAGCAACGCTGTGCGCAAGCGCGACTATATATGCGTTCCCGTGTCTTCAATAAACACTTCTTCTTGTGGTGATCACTGTGTGCATTACGCTCGATACATGGTGTCAGAAGTGTAGCTCGCTCAAGGGACCATGACCGACCTACCCCCGCCTGAGCCACTGCAAGTGGGCGACAACGCAGCGGCGTCCTGGCAGACATTCAAGCAACGCATCGAGCTGTACCTGATAGCAACGGAGCCCACGAAGCCACGCAGTAAGGAGCAGAAAGCTGCAATTTTTTTGCATGTTGCGGGTCAAGAAGCTATTGACGTGTTTAATACCCTGAACCTATCACCGGAGGAAGCTAATGACTACGACGCGTTGGTTAAAGCGTTTGAAAACTACTGCTTGCCTAAGCGTAATGAGACTTACGAACGCTATGTGTTCCGCTCGCGTCGTCAGGCACACGGAGAGCCATTTGAACAGTTCTTTCTGGATCTGCAACTAAAAGCAAGAACGTGCAACTTTGGGGATTTGCGAGATTCCATGCTGCGGGACCAAATCGTGTATGGCATTTGCAGCACTTCCCTGCGAGAAAAACTTCTTCGAAAGAAAAACCTGACGCTTGTTACAGCAGTAGAATGCTGCAAAGCTGAGGAACTTGCCGAATCGCAAAATAGGGCGTGGATGGAGGAAAACAAGATTGAACCTGTTTCACGAACGCAAGCGAAACGCGGACGCGAAAAATGCCGGTACTGCAACTTCTCGCACGCGCCAAGGAAGTGTCCGGCGTTCGGCAAGACATGCAACAAGTGCACGAGGCCTAATCACTTCGCCGCCTGCTGTACAAGCAAGCGAGCAGCCGTTGATGACGTGTTCGAAGGAGTGGAGAGTGACAGTGACTTCGACGTTCTGGAGATCAGCACGACGGAAAGTAAGCGTGGCCCCGAAAGTCGCGACTGGATTATAACAACGAACATTGAAGGAACTGATGTGCAGCTGAAGGTCGATACGGGAGCGCAGGCTAACTTGTTGCCGCGTTCGCTGTTCAAAAGGCTCGGAACTAAGCAGCAGCCGTACCCCACGAGGAGCATCCTGCGCCATTATGGGGGTGGCGAAATACCACACAGGATAAAGGTTCGCCTCGCCGTGCAGTTAGACAAACGGCGTGTGCTACTTGAGTTCTTCATAGTAAAGAAGAAGCAAGCCATTCTGGGCCTCGGGGCAAGTGAGCAACTTGGTCTGGTCAACAGAGTGAACGCGGTGGACATCAAATTCCTCTCGACAAAAAGACATCAGAAATCTGCACATTCAGTTCGCCGTTTGGCCGGTATCGGTATCTCAGACTGCCGTTCGGTATTGCATCTGCACCCGAAGTTTTCCAACGTACAATGAGCCAGATATTTGACGACCTCCCGGGAACACGTGTGTACATTGACGATGTGCTAGTGTGGGGTTCTACGCAAAAGGAACATGATGAACGCCTGTTCAAAGCGCTGGAAAGGGCACAGGCAGAGGGCCTAACTTTGAATGCAGAAAAGTGCATTTTCGGACGCACTGAAATCAGCTTCTTGGGTGATAAGATTAGTTCCAAAGGTATTGAGCCCGATCCCGACCTGATAAAGTGCGTTTTAAACCACCCTCCGCCAACGACCAAGAAAGACGTTCAACGCTTGCTTGGTACCGTGAACTATTTCGGCAAGTACTTGCCACTGTTGTCAGCCCATACTGAGGCCTTGCGCAGCCTGATTAGAAAGGACACAGTTTTCGAATGGACGCATGTTCACGAGCGTGAGTGGGCGCAGCTCAAGATGATGCTGACGGAAGCGCCCGTCCTGGCTATCTTTAATCCCGAGCTTCCCACAAAACTGTCGACGGATGCGTCAGCATTTGCACTCGGAGCAGTGCTTTTCCAACAACATAGAGGAGACTGGCGCCCGGTAGGCTACGCGTCGCGGGCACTCACAGAAACCGAGCGAAGGTACGCCCAAATAGAAAAAGAGGCCCTGGGCATAACATTCGGCTGTGAAAAGTTCAATGATTATGTCATAGGAAGACATATCGTTATCGAAACCGACCACAACCCATTATTGGCAATTTCAAAGAAGGAAATAGGCGACATGCCACCGCGTCTGCAACGACTATTTCTTCGACTGCTGAAGTACGAGTTTGAGTTGCAGTATGTTCCAGGCAGCAAATTGGTTGTTGCTGACACATTGTCACGAATCCCATCACGGGAACAACCAGAAAAAGGCATAACGGACGTTGAAGTTCATGCCGTGGGCGCCCTGACTGCCGTCGTCGGACCAGCCACCCTATCCCGTCTGCAGGTAGCAACTGCCAGTGATGCAACGGCGCAAGACGTCATCTCCAGGCTGCAGTCATCAATGCCTATAGAAGGTGAGCTAAAGTCCTTCACACAAGAACTTTCTGTAGTCAACGGAGTACTCCTCAAGGGAACCAAAGTAGTCGTGCCTGCAAGCATGCGAACAGAGTTGCTGCGACGAGTGCACCAAGGGCATCTCGGCTTAGGAAAATGCAAATCGAGGGCTCGCAAGTTGATGTATTGGCCAGGAATGTCAACAGATATTGCCCAGTTCATTGACAGGTGTGACGTTTGCAAGAAGTTTGCTTATCGACAGCCTGACGAGCCCCTGTGCCAGCGCACCGTTCCAGACATGCCATGGGCCAGAGTTGGTACAGATCTTTTTCAACACGCCGGAAAGCATTTTTTGGTTGTCTATGATGCCTACTCTAATTTTCCAGAAGTCGAGCACCTGAAGGAGACCTCTGCAACAACTGTCATTCATAAACTACGTCAGATCTTTGCAAGGCATGGAATACCACTAGAAGTTTGCAGTGATGGCGGCCCGCAGTTTGCGTCAAAAGAGTTTAAAGATTTTGCGGCTCGTTATGACTTTGTGCATACGATTTCAAGTCCACGTTTTCCCAGGTCCAATGGGCTCGCCGATAAGGGCGTACAAGTGGTCAAGCGGCTTCTGGGCAAGACTGAGACCAAGAAAGAGGACTTCTATTTGGGCCTTCTCAACTACATGGTGTGTCCTCTCGAAGATGGCCGTTCACCATCGGAACTGCTAATGGGACGAAGTCTAAGAACGCTACTTCCAAATTTTTCAGCGTCATCCTCAGGTCTCGTTCAAAAACATGTTCAGGCAAGGACCTCAGGAAGACCACTAGCTCCGCTACAGAAGGGAGACGTCGTCCGAATCCTCCGAAATGGTAGATGGGATATCAAAGCGCAAGTCCAAGATCTCGTGACCCCGAGATCGTACACCGTTCTGACTGAGGATGGCCGGATTTTCCGTCGAAATAGACAGCACCTTCGCAAAACACCAGAAGCGTTCTATCGAACCATCCATTACCAGGCGGACGACTGCGACGACGCCCCTGATTCATCTCCGAGCGCTGTCACACAGCAGAGGCAAGAACCTCCGCAGGCCACACAGGACCGACCACCAGCAGGCACAGCAGGAGTGCCCAACATTGCAGATTCACTGCGACGATCTACCAGACCGCGAAGACCCCCAGACCGCCTGGCCTACACGCACGGGTTCCAGCAGACTGAAACAGCCTAGGAGTGTCGACTGCTACGCATCGATGTTGAGTGCTTTTAGTGCTTTCAGTGCTTTCAATGCTTTCAGTCCTATCTGTGTTTTCAGTGTTTTCATTCTTCAAAGAAAGGAGGATGCAACGGCCAGCCAAGGCAGCAACACTGGGCGAACAAGGAGAGCAACGCTGTGCGCAAGCGCGGCTATATATGCGTTCCCGTGTCTTCAATAAACGCTTCTTCTTGTGGTGATCACTGTGTGCATTACGCTCGATACAATTAGTAGTGTTCACTACGGAATACAAGTGCTATGTGTTCTGTTTGTTTCATGTAAAACGTACTTTACATGCCCGGCACATACCTCCAAGTCTGGCCGGGAGCATTTCTATGGTTTTGATGTGTATTCTGGCTATGCCACCCCACTTTTTTTTTATCTTGAAATCTCACTTTCCTTCTTGCAAAGCTATATACCTGCATCCCGGTCACCATCGGTATTTGTCTGCACATGTAATTTGACATACGAGTATTTAATCTTTATTTGAACGTTT
>NC_051158.1:77990944-78022821 GCF_013339745.2 Dermacentor silvarum
CGTGTGGCAAAGTCACAAGTCACGCAGCGAAGAAAAACAAGAAACCTAGCGTAAGCTGCTGAATATTACGGCTATTAGGAGAAATAGCACGGTTTTAACCGCACAACGTGCACAATCTCAGATTGCAGTTGTCGACGTCGGGAAGGCGGACTTCCGTCAGGAAGGAATTCACACTCTGTACCGTCCGAAGTAGTTGCTCAAAAGTTTCTCGGATGGCCTTTTTCGGCGGACGGGGTCCAGACAAAAACTTAATCACCGGGTTGGAACTCCACTTGGCGATGGTGGAAATTGTAACGGCGCGCATCGATGCTCTGTTGTTTATGTTCACTCGGTCCAAGATGACGCGCTTCTTACCCACATTGCATGAAAAGTTCGGCATCTTGGGCGAGACCACAGTCTACAAGAGATATATTGGGCCTGGCCTGAAGAAAGTGTCCACATGGGCTAATGAGAACGGCATTAGCTAAATCCACAGAAAACTGCCTGCCTCCTTTTTTACAAGGAGGAGAGGCAGGGTCCCGCGGCTCGGTATCGAGCTCCAGACAACGTGGTTGCCTCTTATCGGTGAGCACAAGTTTTTAGGTGACATCCTTGACTCAACACTAACCTTCATTTCTTACATAGATTACTTGAAGACCAAATGCGTAAAAACAATGAACATACTAAACATTCTGTCATGCACGACATAGCGCAGTCACAGGAAGTGCTTCATAAATGTCTACATGAACCTCGTACGATCACGTTTTGATTATGGTGCCGTAGTGTATCATTCTGCCATATCAAGCGCGTTAAAGCTATTCGATCCCGTTCACTGTTTAGGTATCCACCGGAACACGCACTTGCTTTGAGAAGGAGTCCTATGCAAAGCCTGTACATAGAATCGAATAATTGGTTGCTCCACCTGCAAAGAACATACAACCACTTCACGTATTTTCCCATAGTACACTCTAACACTGAAGCTAAAGAATTTGCGTGTGCCATTTTTTTAACATTCCACTATAGTGAAAGAGCCTTTTTTACGTCATGAAAGAAAACTGAGTGAATAAATGGGATTCCCTCTTCTCGAGCATCGGCTGGCCGCCGTCTGAGGAAGGGGAGGCCTGGGGGTTAGTCTCCCAACCCCCGCCGCCCCCAGACCCCATCATGGACAAAATAAAGTTTTATCTCTCTCTCTCTCTCTCTCGAGCATCGGCTAATGGCTCCAGCTCCACTGTTACCTCCTCCGCAGTGGCATATTGTGGAATGTGACACATCGGTTGTAGAAGTCACAAAGCGCGCAACGTAGATCTACACTGGAATGCACTTCGTAGAAATTCAGGTGAAGTACTCGTCGTCCACTGAGGTATACAAGAACACACCAAAGTCCCACGCAGGCGTATCGTACGCAGTAGCCAGTTCATCTGCCATGGAAGCCAACGTTCTGCACCGCAGACAAGCATCATTAAGACATAAGCCTTGGCAGTACTGTCAGAGGTGAAGCTTGAAACGATTGAAAACTAGAAACCCCCATAAAATTTAAACACTCTTTAATCCTTGTAAAAGCTTATATGTCGCTACAAAAGCACATAAATCCTCTAAATATTGAGCTTTATTCCCCCTTGTGCAGTATTTATGTATTTCATAGATGTGTGGAAATATGCTTGCCTTCTAAATCGCCTCATACATTGAGGCGAAAGCTAACAAATTCTTCTACAGCTGTCGCTGCCACATATTTCAAGCATTCCCTACGAAAAAAAAAACTAAACAAAAGAAAACTGAGAAGCTATTGGCAACTCTTGTGGGACGCTCAAGCCATTGAGAAGCTCCACGTAATAAGGCCACAGTTAGGTATTTGATTCTCCACAACGAAAACACGACCAATTGATGTCCAATTCTGTCGACTCAGAATAGACCACTCATATGGCACCCACACTTATTTCCTTACTGGTGGTGAACACCAACCTGTAGTAGATCTCCAAGAGGCTGACCGCCCTCTACATTTTTCAGAGTGTCTAGAAGCAGAAACTGAACGAATAAATCACTTTCTTCTAGCCTGCCGACAGCATATCCCCCTACATCCTGCACTGTTTCGTGGCGCAGAACCGTTTATGGAGGCGAAAGCAATTTGGAATTTTCAAAGGAGGTTGTGTTACATGTCGCCATCACACACGACTTGGAGCACATTTTCACAACACAGGGTGCTGATGCGAGAGCATATTTAAAGAACACGTGCCTTCGGGCCCTTATGAGCAGGGAATTTTTACAGCGATGCTGTATATGACTAGGATTCCGTGTAGTTATCGTGTGCATCCGCAAAATGTGCGCCAATCGAGGTGATAATACAGAAAGGGTGCAAGTGCAATGGCACAAATCAATGTGTACTCCGGGTGATGGGCTCTGGGACCCGTGTCGGCCTTGTCTACGTTAGCACCACCCTCTCTTTGTCGGCGTTCCAAGCGCTTGCGTCTTTAGTTTCCTTCCCTGTCGCTCTCCCGTGGTGGCGGTGCCATCTAAACGTCACGCATGACCAGTTTCCTCGGGCTCCTCGGGGCGGCGGTCCCGTCGTCCACGCGAACATATATAAAAAACCAGAAAGGCAAGTTGCCGTTCTCCATCTTGAATTTCACTTCTCTTCTGTCATCGTAATAGGGAGGCTGCGAAAAGTCCGAAATCCCAAGGAGCAGCGCGCCAACGAAAAGCTACGTCCCGCATGCGCTTGGCGTTTTGTGCATGATCTTCATCGGGGGTGTTTGCCGCCCGCCGGCGACGAGTGCATTCTTGTCTCTATTCCTGCCGTCGCTCTTCGTAGGCACGTTACTCCTCGGGAGTCCGCACTATACACGAATATTATGGAGTTACTATACTAATAACACAAGTGAAATGTGAACGTGTGTGCGTACCTTTCGTCACGATGACCACCAATCAAGGCAATAAGTGTGTTCGCACTTTTGTTCAAAATTCTCTGTCACCTCTGTGCCGTGCTCTAAACACCTTCGCTGATTATCCACCTTCACAGAGGTTCCTGGAATGGCTCATATCTGGTCATGACAAACCTCACGAGACATTGTCATTATTTTTGTTACTTTTATATGTGGCGCACTTTACCGCGGTTTATTTTAGGCCTTTTAACGCCATGGCGCATCTACCATTCGCCATTAATTTTTTCCATTTACAACTCCCCACCCCTTTTATGGCATTCTTTGTCCATATCCGGCCCTTGCGCGAAAATAAAAAAAAGCTCCTATCAAAAATATTTCTTCCCTCGAGCTACAAGTATGCCACTCAGGTTACGCGAAACACATCAGTTGAGCGCCAGCAGCATCAAAATGGCAGTGTGAGGCGCACAGATGCAGGAAAAAAAAAAAAAAAACCTGGCGATCGTGCTTGGCACTAAGGGAGGTGTACGCGCATTAGAATTTAGTTCTGCACGGATACTTACGCTTTTAAGCTAAGCGAGCACTGCCAGTCGATCGCAATAAATATTTCGGCTAGAGTTTAATTTATCTGCATTACTGAGCCCTATGCATGCACACTTAACTTTTTATGATAATAGATTGCTTTGTCTGCAAGTGCCGCTAAAGTTACTTTCAATGTCTGAACACAGATGTCCAGATATTCAAAACTATACAACAAATATAAAAGAAAAAAAGTGGCCCGACTGTTGTCCAAAGATGACAGAGGAGTCAAGAACTCGATCATCATATAAAAAAAATAGCTTGTTCTACGTAAAGAAATAAAGCAAGTAAGGTGATGTGGCTCTGTTCAAAATAAAATTTGATAATCTTTGTTTACTTGCGATAACTTCCGACTCACCCTTCTTTGTATTTGCCGTTTTATCTTATTAAATCTTCACTTTGCCTTACTTTTCAAGAATGAATAATCTTGCAATCATCGTTTGTAAATGTGCGTTCGCCCCTTGAACCTGCATAATTTACATTTGAAGGCGGTGTTGAACTTACTCTGAAAAATATACGCAACACAACAATGACGATTAGGTATTCAATGTGAGTTAGGGTAAACCAGTCAGCCTACGCTTGTCTGTAATCCATAGAGAAAGAATAACGCTTAACAAAATATTTGAATGACACTTCTAAGCAATGCCACCAAGATTTCGGTACTTTGACAAACGGCCAGGCTACTACCATTTCTGCTCATGAGGTTTTGTTCTCTGAGTGAGCTTCCTGCTCCATAAACTGGGTGTGCTTGGATAAGTGCGCTATCGCTAACTGTGAGGCCTCTTGTATTTGTTTTATTCATCATAGGTTTATAAAAAGAAGCAATATCATTCGATACATCGTAACCGAGCCTATTTTTCAGCGAACTCTTTTGTCTCTGTGCCATAACTTCTTAGCCATGACAAAGTGGGAAATGGGGTTCATTCATTTCCCCATATATATAAAAAATGAGTCTTTCCGCGCTATAATAATTTATATGCCTCACTTAAACATTCTTGAAAGTGAAGATCTAATAAATACAAATTATTGGACAATTTGAGAGCAGAAACAAAATGACAACCAAGAAAAAAAAGAAACCTCCTTCGTAACATGAGCGAGCGCCATGGAGCAACCAATTCCGCATTTTGTTTCAGTAATTTGTAAATGTTTTGACTATGATTGAAACTGAACGAAATCATGCTTCGGAGATCATTATTCTCACAGCTGCAGCTAATCATAACGTCCCAAAATTGTTCTGCAGTATTCAGCAATGATAGAGAAACTAACGTTTAGAGGAAGTACTGCTGTCTCAATGAATAAAAATAACATTATATGTTGATAGAATTTTTTACGTAAACATATTCAGTGCTCCTGAAAAATTCCACTACTGTGCGCCGTGATGAACATGAATATCGCATGTGATCCCTGGTGTGTGAAGTCAGAACTCCAGAGGTAACATGATCTGCATCTATATTTTTGATAAGGAGATCAATTATTGCCTTTGTTGATGAGGTAAGGCGTGTGCGAGTCGAAAACATTTTAATAAATTCATACACGTCCAAACCTTTTTTGAAGTCATGCTGACGTTGCGAGGCATTTAAAATAACTACAGAGTTAGCGAACGATATAACATTCGTTATAGAGTATAACGTTCGTCGATTTACGGAACTTTATTGTAACGAAGTATTTCGCTTTTAATATCCTATTTTATTTGGAAAACCATGTATTTAAAACCTCAATATAACGAAGCGTGTTTAAACGCTATTTCAACATAACGAAATTTCACTGCCACCGCAAAGGAATACCGAGATCACAAATGGAAACTTCCGCGGATGCAGATGGTCAAATGATTGAAATACAAGCGGCTGCTTGCGAACGCACCTCCCGCATCGCACGCGGCTCGACGAGAGCGACCGCCGAAGTGGATCATCGTCATGTTCCTTATAAAGTTCAAGTGTGACAAGATGATGTCACGCCTCGCGCACTGTGTGCATTCGGTGCGAGTGAAGGCGTGCGAGGTTGATACAAGAAAACTGGCTTCACGAGTGCCGCATTCTCGCGCTAGCAAAGGAAAAGAGGGGGGGGGGGGGGGGGGGCGTTAGGCGTAAGCTGGCGCGCGCCTCGATTTCTTCTGGCGCGCGTCTCGGCCGTGGTTGCGCATGGCTGTAAGCGCGGCTGAGCGCATACGCAGCCGCGCACCCTGCTTTAGAGGTAATCTGCCATGCGTGCAAAGAGTGGGCGTGACGAGACGGCGTGCCGTCATGTAAACTCTCTTCTCGCGCGTTAAGTATGGGAGGCTGCGTGATCTCGAGTTTCGGATACCCGTAGAAGCGAGAGGCAGACGAAGCATGTCGTCTCACTGCGGGCGACGCTATCAGCCGCGGGGCGCAGTGGACGCGAAAGCGCGGCTAGCTTCGCTTAATTCGTACCGCCGATGTGAAGATATCGTCGACGTGGCATGAAACCGTATCATTCGTCGCCGACTCCCACATTCAACAAAATGAATTTCTTTCTCATTGAAATTTGTTTTCTTTTCGATTGCACGATAATTCGGAATATATTGCGGCCCCTTTCTATGGAAGAAAAATGGATCTGCTAGGGTACTTCTCTGCATAAAAGGTCTAATTTCGATACAACAAAATTTCGTTGTGACGAAGCAAATTGCCGGTTTTACCGACTTTGTTATATCGAGGTTTAACTGTATAACATACTCACCTCCAAAGTAGTATAACTTGATTTTGATTGGTGTAAATAATGAGGTTCTCAAGATAATTAAAAAAATAAGCAGCAAATCTGTGTTTCGATATGCCGATGACATACTACAGCAAATACTAGGTTACGCACCAGTATATACGAATGATAACTCGCGGGTTAATATTTGGTATGGTAGATATATTTTCACATGAATTAAGATTTCACAACATGTTTATATTCTCCATTAAGAAGTACTGTCTTCTAATATGTTCATTCTGTTATTTCGCTAAGCTATTCAAATCACGTCCCAGTATGCAGCGGCGACATAAATTGAAAAGATAAGCTTTTTAAATTGACGTCCAGTTTATAACCTTTGTTCGTGGCTGATTCTGACGTTCATATCAAAGCATGTCGAGCCTTTCATTTTCAGGAACGTCAGAATGCGGTTAACGTCTTTCGTAAGTATCGCTATCACAGGAAACATTCGCAAATAGTATTATTTATTGCCCATTTCGCACGCAAATCACGAGCGACGCTTCCTCTTCTCGCGTAAAATTTCCCGTATTTCATTCGCAGGGGGGACCATTTGGGCAATTTTTTGTCCTGCTTTTGGAGAGTCGGATCCAAGTGCTCATTCACATAGATGGCGGCACGAAATCAGCGTCGCATATGACACAGTGATATGCGCATTTATCCCGCCTTCTTACAGCAGATTGCGCTGAGGTGGATATTAGTTGGACAAGTATATGGGGGATGCTGCGTTGTTGCGAGCCCCCACCTTTTAAACACTTCAATATCATCTGCCGTGAACGATTCATTCAGAAAAAATTTGCCTTAGACACTCTGATCTCATCTCATCTTGCTGCGCAACGCCCTTGATCTAAATATTACACTTCAGTTCACTATACCGTATACTGATTTCATGGTCTCGCAAGTGAGCATTCAAGCTTTAAATACATATTAGGGGTTGTTGCACTTTTAGATTTATTGCTTTTCTTTTTCAAATTATTGGTTTCGTTTTTAAATATATTGAAATGCTCTGTTGGAGTACGAGAGTATTCATTTTTCTTATTTTTTTCCGTAAGTATCGTACAAATTTTTTCTTTATATTTTCAAACGTTAGCATGCTTAGGCTACTTCGCGCACTTTCCTGGGCCTATTTGTCTATGTATCTATTTATGTTGACACGTCTACTTATCCTTTCCTCGGGGACTGCATTTCACCCGCTAACAACCTAAAGCTATTGCGCAGCGCAAGACGTGCCTGCAAAATTTGTAACTTACTCGAATGTTATCGTTGATTCTATGTGTTGTGCATTCACCCAACCTTGTGCGATCAGATTGCATGCGTGATACGAATTGTGTAGTAGTTTCTGGAAACCACGAGGGCACCAGCGATTACCCTGAACCGTTCGACCAGTCAGGTATAAAAGCCCACGCACTTGACTCACAGATCAGACTTCGATGATTGTCGACTGTGTTCGCCGCTATCGTTGTGCCTCGAGTGCTGACTATTATGGTGGGGACAAAGTCACCCAATAAAGAACTAGTTTCGTGATTCACTTTGCGCTACTTTGTTCTTCATAGTTACCTACAACGTCACAATAAATATTTTTATTTGTGTTATTCTCTTGATACCTGAAATACTCCACTTGGGGTTTTACATGAGGGATGGGCATGAGGGGTGGGAAAATATATAGCCTAGTAGGTTATATATTTAATGAAGGTTAAAATTTTGATGAATTTATTTGCACCTCACCGTTTTGCCGCCTACCTCGGTCACTGGATAGTCAGCGATAGAATGGGTAGGACATCAGGCAGCTGTGCAAATGTGACAAGGTTCTAAACCTACCATCGGATCGGCTTGGGTCACTGAGTATGCGGCAATGGGAACATACGTGCCACTCTCCAACGAACCTCTTCGGCGCCGACAAGCGTCACTGTAGACGCGGGACTGGGCAACTACTGCTGTTCGAAGAAATTATTTGACTCCGACTTGGAGTACTGGGTACGTGCCACTCGGTCTGTGCTGGTCTCCAATTTACCTCTTTGATGCCAGCTTGGGTCAGTGGGTATGCGCCAGTTGGTGTGTGCCGATGAAAACTATCCCTTAAATTTATCCGATGTTGAGTAGAAACAAGCACACGTCACAAGGGTTCTACAAGAACAGCAACCCGATGCATTATCAGGCTGCGCCACAGATTCACAGTGTGTGGACCTCTTTTCCATGCACGCCTTTTACGCTAACGATTTAGTGAGCTGCACCATTAATGTACTGGGTATGTGCCACTCTTCAATGAACATCTCGCCCCTTGGATCACTATGTGCCACTGAGTGTGCGGCCAAGCGAGGGGAGAATTCTCAGCGTTAACAAGGCAACGGCGTGCCACGCTTCTCGTCTCGAGGGCCACGTGCGGACTTCTCGGCAGTGACACTAGATGGCACAGTATGTCCGGAAAGAAGGCTGATAGAGGAGCCCAGTTGTCGTATGACGTGGTTCTCAGTGTTTTGGATGCCTTGCGCAGGTTTCGCGGCGACAGCTCTAGCCAATTCCACAGAGTGTTCTTAGGGAAGCACACACGAGGAGTCCCGCTGCACTTGTTTCGATGGTTTCAATACGTTGTGTCGCTATAGTGAATCAATGCTAACGCATTGCTGTGGACAGTCATCGCGTGCTGAATTCTGCAGCGATTTTTTTGTACTGTGTTCCCTTATTATAGTTTTGCAGTTTTAAACGTAAGCGCGTGCTTGCTTCGCCTCAATTTCGTGTCTGGGTCCACAGACCAGTTTTAGAAGTCTGCCATGGTTAGCAGGCTTAAATAGTAAGAGCCACTATTAAAGCCTTCACCTGAACTCAGCTCAGCTCATAAATGGGTCCACATCAGGGTGCACATGTAGGTTTTTCTCAGTGAGGAATAATTGCACACTCGGGATTTAGCATTCTGGTGTAGTCCTACTTGCAATACCTGGCTTTTATGATAGATGGGGAGCCCTTCCCAGGCTTAGTCATTTGAAACAGACAAGCACAGCGTATGCATCACGCGCCGACTATGGTGTCTGCAAAGTATTAAGCGCTGCGCACCCGCTGAAAACAGCTGAAACTTAAAATCAAACGCCGCGCGCCCTCCCTCTCGACGAAGCTGGTGCGCCAGTCAGAGATTCAATGTCACACGCACGAATTTAGTGATATAAAACAATATGCTAGCTACGTGATTCACGGTTACACATAACATTGGTTAATCATTCACTGGAAAAGGCCAAGGCGCTGGTGTAAGTGCGCAATGCAGCAAGAAAAGAAAAGCAGAAAAAGCAGACGGGGCTCTACGCATCAAAATGACGCGGTCCCTCAGCGTCATGTTCATGCGAGTGATGTTTCTTCACTGCTGATAGAAGGCAGGGAAGGAACAACACTTCTGGACGCCAGTAAAGGCAGAGGCAGAGAGTGTCCCTATTGCCAGTGACGCTGGCCTCCTTGATACATTTTATAATTTTAGGTGCATAATCAAAATTTGCTATGGAGCATGGTGAGGGACACTTTAGGATGCTGTTCCATGACAGGACTTTTTCAAACAAATTATGTGTATATCCTGATACCCGAGGTCCAAACCTGAGAACACCTGAGGCCGGAACACAGCTGTTAGACATTGGTGGTTTATAAGTCGTTTTTATTACCGACTGTAACCCTGAGAGAAAAAATGAACTAATGCTTTGTTTATATGCCACGGATAGGTGCTGAGCGCTGGATATCCTCGTAAGTGGAGCAAATAAACATCTCCTCACGCTTTCTGTGAAAAAAACCCACTTTTCCTTGCCGAAACACAAATATGAAACTGCAACACTGTGTGATAAATTGGGAGGACGTGGGGGCATATTCTTGTTGGCGCTATTCCAAAGGTACTACACTGCTGCTTTTTTTCTGCGAAGAAACAGTGGTCAAGGTAAAAAAATATGTTCAATTTCACAAAAGCAGATGGGGCGAATTTAATCAAACCACGTCATTCAGTTTTGAATGCCTTCGACTTTATACCTGGTGTAAAAATTCTGCGCAGCTTCTTCAGAGTTAATCTTGACAAAATCACCAGCCGCTCCCCTGTCGCGAAAGCCTGTCGTGTGTGCACCTGACCTACTACATTTACTTCCCATTCCTACTACTTTTCCTTCCCTTTCGTGCAATGTTTCCTTCCGTTGCGTTGTATCATTCTCTTCCCGTCGCTGTTTTCGCTTGCGTTCAATGTCTAGAGTTTGCTCGGTGGCGTGGTTAGCAGCATTTGCCCGATATGTGGCTTGCGATTCTTCGCAAATATATTGCTTCAAAATTAAATCTGTCTGTCACGTAAGACAATGAATGGCTCACACCCCTCTTAAGCAATGGCTGATACCACCGTCAACGCGGCCTCCCCATTACGACCGACAGAAGAGAAGTGACAACGTAGCCAGCTGTGAAAGCAGACGAAGACGACGACGTTCGTGGGGCAGTGGCACAAGTGCGTTGTCGCATCCCGAAATTGAATTTTTATTTACATAGAGCTGGTATGACGATGTCCCCTCTGTGCCAAAATTGTAAGGAAATTGAAACAATAGACCACCACTTTATCATGCCGACGTTATTCAAACCGGAGAAAGATATTACTCGAAGCTCCACTCTGCAAAATTGGATTAAGTATAAATACACCAGTATTATTATCATTTGGGGCCTCCATCCTCAGCTATTGTCACAGAGACGTTTGTTGCGCAGTGTTTGAATTTTTAACTGAAACAAGACGATTACCCTGCTAATTTTGTAACTTTATTCTACCTATCAGATCAGTATTCATTTCACAAAAATTTGTTTCTCTATATTCGTTAGTAACATTGTATTTATTCTGGCCTTGATTGTAAGCTCATTTAAACGTCACCCTTCAGTTAGTCTGACAGCTCGTTGGAAGTTATACCAAATCTTCCTTGTTTTTGTTTTTGCTTTCTTTTACTTTGCGTCTCTCATTTTCAAAAAGAATTGTTTTAGCGACCTACTGCCGCCCAATTCTTGGCCTATCCCCCTCACTGGGTGTGAGCCATGATAGAGGATCATCATCATCATCATCAAGTGCTTGCCGAGCATGAGCACGAGTCAACGAGCCAGCTGCGGAAGACGACGATGACGCTCGAGAAGCTCTAAGAGCAGCTGTTTTTTTAGCGTTACATCGCCCGCGAAGGCTAGCGCAGAAGCTTCACTTGAAAATATAGAAAGTCATGTGTTTTATCCTCTGAATAAAACACAAATACCAACAAAACAATATCCTCCCACGTGGATATTGCTTAACGCATATCGCGTGTTTCATTTGCACGATGCGCGCGGGCGCCCCGACGTAGGAGACAAACAGCTCCTGGGTGTCGAGCTGTAGGCTGAACTGGCAAGAGCGGCAGTTGTTTTTATAAATATATATTGGAAATAACCTTCAGTGTTTATTCCCTCGTTCGGTTACATATTGGTGGAGGCTGGCGTTTCCCGTCCTCGCCACGGAGCTCCGCAGTGCCACACTGTCTGGCTTTCCACCATGGCTCCCGGTGACGACACCTCGTCAGCATATAGACCTGCAACTCAAACAAAAACGTACGTAACGGTTACTAATCCACGCGAGCCAAGTATATTCTCCTGACAAGAAAGATAATGAGGACGTTGAGGACTGGCTCAGCAAGTATGAGCGTGTTAGCCAGAAAAACCGCTGGGACCCTACCGTATTGCTCGCAAATGTTATATTCTAGTTGGGCGGAACACCGCGTTTATGATTCCGGACACAAGAGAACGAGCTGCCTAGCTGGGATACCTTCAAGGAGAATCTCCGCGACCCCTTTGAAAACCCGACCAATCGCCAACTGGCTGCAAGAAAAGAGCTTGCTATCACAGTGCAGTCTTCCACTGAATGGTGTGTCTCGTACATACAAGGCGTATAATATATGCTCGCTCTATGTCGGAAAGTAGACGAGAAATTGGCCGCGGCGAACAATGTAGGCCACGTCCTCAAAGGGATCGCGAACGACGCATGCAACTTGTTGGTTTACAACAATGTTTCCACTATCGACGTCATTGTGAAGGAATTCCGCCTCTTCGAGCTGGCCAAAAGCAGCCGCCGCATTCCACATTTCTCCCGCCTCCCATGCACGGCTGCGACGTCGTCCTGTGTCGACCTTACGACTGCACCCCCCTTCAATGAGAACGTGACGCGTATCGTTCACCGCGATCTCAAGGCTTCAAGTCCAGCCCCGTTCCATTCAACCTCACTTGACCACACGACTGAATAATCAGCACCAGCAATCTCCCTCATTGAGGCAGTTGTGTGGCAAGAATTTTCCCACCTCTGTTTTCCTGCTGCCTGCTCTGTCTCCCGACCTGACACCACACCGGCGCCGACAGCTGTACTTCGCAGCGACCTGTATTCTCCTCCCAGATTTTGCAATCCTATTGGGGCAATTTCGGACAAGGCAAGCTGTTGCCGTTGCCACCGCATTGACCGTGTAGCTCGCCACTGCCGCACCTCCTGGACGTCCCCGTATTAGAGCTACGTTTCCCCCTCTCCTCGCCCATATGCCGATCCCTGCCACTACTGGCCTCGCCGCATGCCTCCTACCTCTGACATTCCTGTTGATGACACTCATGCCGCTCGCTCACCGTCGCCTCAGTGCGGCCGGTGCCCGTCTCCCGAGCCACGCCGCTATCCGTCGCCGACCAAGTATGGATCCTCCCGGATGAAAAACTAGACCATGCAGCTCCTGGGGGTAGTGCTGCATTATTTTCATCGTGCCAAAATCCTCCATTGACGCTCCCAACTAACCAGAACTTACATGACGCGGGCGTCGACGGTGTCCCACGTATCCCAAAAGAGATACACAGCGTTTCCGTAGCGTTTATCCAAGATGATCAGAACGGTTTAAAGAAGACACCAGTGAGACAAATTCATTGGTAAAGCGTCGTATACGTCTGCTAATGCTCGGCTTAATTACTTTTCTGAGACGATCTATAAGAGGTCTTAAATACGTATTCGAAAAGCTCGTCTAGAGATAGGATTGGGAAAGACACAAATAATCCCCTTGCCAAGCTATTCATATCCAATTTCTAAACGTTTTTAAGACGTTATCAAAAAGCTGGTCTAAAAATGGTCTTGAAAGGCTTACGATAATCTAAGGCTAATTTCTGCGGTTTCCAGATTAGTTGAAGCATCGGGGTCGAGGGAAACATAGTTCATGGTACATTGCCAAGCACTGTTGCCTATTGATGCCGATGCATCCGCTCGCAAGTCACACGAAAATGAACTTGTCCACGAAAATTATTCCAGAATACCGCCTGTGGTATGCAGCAATGATGTTTACAACAAAAATGAGAATGACATCCCGTTAAGAAAGAATTGTCGCGTCTGGACAAGCGTCTGGACAAGGAGGTCGAGGCTGGGACTAGAGCCACGGACAGGTTGTACACGGCATCTTTGCGCTAACAGTGTGGAGAAGGCTAGTGCCTCTGTACTAGAGGCACTGACCTTGATGCGCGAACAGATGATGCGCGAACAGAGCGAGGTAGGAAAGTCATGTGCAGCGGATAGGCCATGACACAGACTTAATCGTCGCTTTTGCGTGGGAGTGTAAGCCTTCGTGGACGACGCATATTCACGCTATAGACTACTTTTCTAAGTCTGCCTTGAGATCGACGGCGCAAGTCGCAGATCTCTGCGTGCGACATCGCACATCGAGCTTTGGTTGTGCCGTTGTTAATGGCCATGAACGGCAGTGGCGCTCGAGACGGCGAGGAAGTCGTCGTCGGGCGTTGTCAGAGGGTTGTGTGTTCGAATCACGTCGGGGTCACCACTGTAAGGAACAGAGGGGTCACCGCGGATCGCCGACAAGAAGACCAACGTAACAGGCTTCTATTTATAGAAGAGAATTGTACGTGCCGTGCTTGCGCATCCAGCATGTGCTGCCCATCTTTATTTTCCTCGCCTTTTACTGCGCGCACCACGGCGTCAGCTGAGATCGCCGACATTAGTGTATCCGCGTTGCGCTGTCTGTGGGCGCTAGAATCTGTTCGAACTTTGAATGGGCGGCCATAGAGGTAAGGTCGAAATTTAGCCAGTGCCTACACGATGGGAAGACACTCTTTCTCTATGGTGGTGTAGTTGATCTATGCACGTGATAGTGTGTGACTTGCGTATCGCTCTTTCAATGACTTCCTGCCGTTGTACAAGCACCACACCAAGACGAACGTTACTGACATCGATATGAACTTCCGTGTCCGCTTCCTCGTAAAAGTGGGCCAGAACTGACGCTGACATCAGGCGCTGTCAAAACTCGGTTAAAGCAGTCTCTTGCTCTAAGGTCCATACGAACGATGCATCGTCCCTCGTGAGGCAAATCATGTACTATGGATGCAGGATGCAGTCCATGTCTATAAGCCCGGGGAGGTACAGTGCTATCGGTGTTTCCATCCCGGTCATATGCGAGCCTCGTGTCCACATCCCGCAGATGCCTCTATGGAGTCGCCCGAGACACCCAAATACAAATGCATACTCTGCCAAACGAACGATCATGATATAACATCCAATAACTGTCCAGTTAAACAGAAGGCTATCAAAGCCCCCCGCAGCCGCCAGCGTCGCCACTGTTCAATGACACCGGATAGAAGGGACAGTGTCATTCCAACGAACAATCAGTTCTCACTCCTGTCCCTCTCCGAAGACGACACACAAACAATAACATATCCTGACACCACACACCACGATGGCTCAGTGTACAGCGACATCTTCAAGAGGTGCAAAGCACGTGCTGAGCGTGATACAACTTTGACTAAATCGACTGACATCGCAGCAGACAATCTCGCGAAGCTGGATCAGCAGGTAACTCCGCTCCAAAAGGAAGTCACACGCCTCGCTCAATGAATTGTCATTCTCGCTCGATCCGCCAGATGATTTCATCTGGCGGAGGACACGTGAAACAGACGTGTCGCGCTCTGTATCTGAATCACGCTCTACCTGTGTATCGACACAGGCCAAACACCCTGGCTGAGCTCATCCACTTTGTGGCCCGGCAGCAGCAAGAACCGATTGGGGCATATACTGCAAGGAATTGAACGCCTCGATCGCGGCTACATCGTGTGACCCGTTGCAGGATGCCACACTGGGTGGACAACAGACCACCTATGAATTAACATCTGTTGTGACTGTGGGCCGCACGCAGTCGTCCAAAACTAGCCTTAAACCGAGAACCGGTCGCCCCTGAGCGTCGTGCTCGTGTGAGTCTATTAAGACTCACCGCGTCAGCCCGTCACTGCGAGAAGCGCCTCTCCCGGGAACAGTGGATGGACTGGTGCGCGTCATTTGGCCCACATCTTTCGTCAGCCTCGATCTGGCGAACGTTGCGGAGCATGGAATTAGGCGGTCGCACGCCGGACGCAGCAGCCAGTGCACGCCTGTCTTCTGGATGTACGCCGAGCCAGTTCGCACCAGAAGTAGCTAGGGCCTTTTCCCCAGTGTACGATCAGGTGCCACCACAATTCGACTTTGCGTATGGCCTTCGTACGGAAGTTGGCGCGACTCCTAGTGAGTCAGGCATCGAAGGCCTGCAAGCGCCGTTTACAATGGCGGAGCTCCAGGCAGCCATTGAACAGGCAAAAGCGCGCATGGTGCCAGGCCCAGATGGGATCTATTATGAAGTGTCCAAGAACATCCACTGCAGTGGCTTCTTGACTTGCTTAATAAAGTTTGGACGACTGAAGAGCTACCTGAATCATGGAAGCATGCTGAAGTTGTGCGAATACCGAAGCCAGAAAAGTCCTCGGAAAAGCTGTCCTCGGCATTTCTTCCTAACGTGTACGTTGTGCAAGCTTCTTGAACGCATGTTGGCATCGCGCATCTCCTGGTGGTTGCAAAGGCATACGTGGTACCATCCGGCCCAGGTTGGCTTTCGACCGCACTTGGGCACGGAAGATGGCCTAGACCACTTGACGTCCATGGTGCTTGTGGGAGGAAGAACAAGCAGCAGGCGAACCCTCCTCACCATGGATGTTCGTAAAGCCCACGACAACTTTAGCCACTCGGCGACCATTCCCATAATGCAATGGCTCCAACTTCCGCCGCGCGTCTGCGACTTTGGGATGTCCTTTTACAACGTAAGCTGTTATGGGCTCATTCCAATAACCGTTTCGGTTCACGATGGTGTCCGCCGCCGCCGCCGTAATCGCTATCGCTGGAAGTTAAAAAAAAAGTCACAGGCCTGCGCGGCACACGCATCACACTCACAGCGTAAGCTGGTGGGGCGGCTCAACAGACGCTCCAATTTGGGCACAGTAAAGTCCCGGTTCTTCTCCATCGCTCTCGAGGGTACGGATGTTGCCTCCCCACTTGCGAGTCCGAGACGCACCGCCAGACACGGCCCACACAAGTGGGGGATACTGCCGCTAAGGATAGCGGCGACGGGTTCGCTGGATGCTTCTGGTAGATTGAAGCAGAGACAGATGAAGATTGGAAAGCAGTTTATATTTACAACTATTTACATGGAATCACATAAACAAGTACAAGGCGGGACTGGAACGCATAGGGCGACCCTATATCGGCAGAGCCGATGGTGGTTAGCACTGTACATTGACGACAATGCTTGGTCGGGGCAACGGGGCCACGTTTTCTACCCTTCGGTGCCCCGGCCCAAACATTTTCAGCCCAATCGCCACCGCGTGGCTTGGAGAGTGGTCCTCCAGCGTACCAATCACTAATCTTGTACTAGGATAGTCTTGTGATGGGTTTGCCGGCACTTCCAGTATTGAGCTTCTTCCTAGCGCCCTTTCCTCTACCACCTTTTACGATGTTTTCTCCTTTCCTAAAAACCACATACAAACTAACAATGCACAAAGACGGGAAGGTTACAACTGCATAGCAAACATACTTCCGCGCAAAGTCACAGAGCCTGCCACAATGGGCACAATAAAATGCTAATAAACAGGTAGCACCTGCAAGCCGAAGCGACTGACCTTTGCTGTGACCCCTTCTGCGCTCGTACCTATACGAAAAACGTACGGGTCATTTGTCCATCAAAGCTGTCAACCGAGACATTAGGCTCTGTTCAGTAAATGATTGCTCAGAGAAGCATTTCACGACGGTCACTTGGCAAAGATCTCCGAAAATGGTTGTCAAAACGGTTACAATGGGAAAGGGGCACGCGGTGAATAATGAGTACTGCATTCACGCGTTCTGTGCAGATGACACGCCCGGCACGCGCACATCAGGAGCCCGCGGCAGTCACGGACCTCTTAGCTTTTGCTGTCGGGACGACCGCACGCGATGTAAGTGACGAAGCACCGATATTCACTCTTGTTGAAGTCAGCTTTGTGTACTGTTGGGTGCTAATGGCGTCGTCACGCACCCCCTACGTTTGCTCAGTGCCAGCCGGCTGTAATTGCGCTTCGGCGTGTCGGGTATAATCGGCAGTGTCATGAGCTGTGCCTCTGCTTAATCTCGGCGCCGTCACCACGACGGGCGCCCAGCGCTGGCACTTAATCATCCCATTGTATTTCGCTGGTCAAGCAACGACCATATCTATAGACCAAATACGCTAGCCGTCTCTAAGGCTTTCCTCTGCAGCCGTTCCCTTCAACAGGATGAAAAAGGTGGAAAATGCCGGTTTCAAACTTGCGGAGCTATAATTAAAGATATAAACTCGTTCTTTTTTTGCAGCAGCTTACAGGCACCACGCACAATAATAGGGTCTTCGCGGCAGTCTGTTCGCCTCGTTTTGACGCAAACGATCTGAACTGCCTGCCCGGTGTAGACGGCGACCTGCGGCATGTAATGCTCTCTGCGCCTCAGACGTGCATCACCTTATCCACTCGTGTACCTATTATGTCCGAATACTCTGGAACCGCCGGTCTGTACCTGCCCAACTGGATGCAGACGCCACCTGCCATCCGGCAGAACTCCAAAACCCGCTGCCTCTACTTCGTGTGTCCCCAAAGGACAGCTTGCTCCGGCACAAAGAATCAGTCCGGCGCTCCACGCGTGCACTCATCCATCTGCGTGGATCGGACCTCTCCGGTGGCCTAACTCGCCGAGACCAGGTTGCGCTCAGGAGGATCCGCGTGGGCCATGCCTTGACTCCTGGCATCCGGGCAACTTGGACGCCCAGTGTACAATCTGCCCCACTGGTCTGCACCTTCTGCACTGCCCCAGCCACAGAGGCAACGATGGATCACCTCCTGGGGAACGGTCCGGGCCTTCACGAGGCCCGTAATCGCCACCTGCGCGGCCTTGGCTACTACCCAGGTCGACCACCTATCCTAACGCACATCCTGGATGCACGGACCTTTCTACAGCTCCTGGACTTCATCCACAAAATAAAGTTACTTCTTTTTGTTTATTATTATGCCGTATGGCATACCGGTGCCAATGAAAAAAAGAATATCGCTATTGGAAATGATAAATAAAACTTAGCCTACTAGAATTTACAGCTTCAGTGATATTGTGAACGAACATTAGGAAGAACTCGGAAGCCATATTTTTTGTAACTTGTTTGGACAGTAACTAGCCTGTGTAATTTTGTGCTGTACAAATGAATGGGGACCAGAGATCGCATCTTCTAAACTCTTGACTGGTTGTCCGGATGATCTCGTTTTGCTCTGGCAACGATACCCGGATGTTATCGTTTGAGTGCCCGGATAACGGATCTGGCTTTTGGCTCAAGGTAGCTTGAAGGTTGCCGACAACGGGAGCTAAAAGCATTTCATGCTTAAAACGCCGTTAGTAGGCACAAATACCCACGAAGCGGCGGGCATCTTTCTTGTCGGTCGGTGTTGGAAATGTTGCTGCAGTATCAGTTTTCTCGGGATCGGGGCCAACACCTTCCGCGCTGACCACGTATCCCAGAAATATGAGCTCCCTGTAGCCGAAGTAACACTTCTGAGCCTTAGGGTGAGGTTAGTCGACCATATGGCTTCAAGAACTTGCCGCAGTCATTTCAGTTGTTCGTGCAATGTAGCCGACAAAATAACCACATCGTCGATGTAGATAAGGCAGCTTTGCCACTTCAGACCAGCAAGAACGGTGTTCACCATACGCTGAAAAGTAGCGGGTGCAGAACAGAGGCCGGAAGGAAGTGCTCTGAATTCGTAAAGGCCACCTGGAGTGACAAACATTTTTTTGCGGTCTCTTTGATCTATCTAGATTTGCCAGTCACCGCTCTTTAGATCGAGAGGCGAAAAATACCTAGCTCGCCGCAACCTGTCCAAAGGGTCATGAATACGCGGCAGCGGGTACACGTCCTGCTTGGTAACATCATTGAGGCGTCCATAATGAACACAGAAACGAAGCGTTCCGTGCCTAATGTTCTTTCGGCGAGACGCGATAGCGCTGTTGCTTGATGGGGAGTGCGTCGTGGTGTGTCGTTGTAAGGTACTGCGTGATTGGCATTTGGCTCACTTTAGTAGACGGAGCAATGTACGCATGGAAATCATCCAAGAGTTGCTGCAGAGTGCTCTTTTACTGTTCCATAAGCACAGAGTTTACATCGGTGCCTCTTTGCGCACCGTCGTCTTTGCCCAGCTCTGATGCAAAACACTCGACGCTGTCCGTTGATGGTTCGGCGTAGGCGACAGCAGTGCCACAAAAAATGGACCGATGCTCAAAGATAATGTTATTAGGGAGTATCGCTATCTGGTTATCACATAGTTGATAGCCAGATAGCGATAGCTATCACGAAGTCACAGGCCTGCGCGGCACACGCAGCACGGTCACAGCGTAAGCTGATGGTGCGGCTAAAGTACCTCCAATTTCGGCACAACGCACAACAGGGCCTTCGCGGCAAAGTCTCTTCGCCTCGTTTTGACGAGAATGATGTGAAATGTTCGCCCTGTGTCGACGGCGAGCTGCGGCTTGTAATGCTCTCTTCACAGCAGTTTGCTGAGCCCGATGATGCCGCACACGTAGCTCTACGTTTGCCGGTGTATTAACTTCACATCTCGTCGTCTGCGCCTGCGCACCTGCCAAATCCGCGTTTATAGAGCATTTTCTCGCGATATTATAGCAAGGGCTTGCGAGGCTCAGTGGTAAAGTATCTGACTCCCGCGCTGGGCCGGGTTCGATCCCAGCGGGAAACGGGTCCTTTTTTCGCATTTCCGGCGGTAGCCAATACGATCCCCGGACGCCGTCAACGGAGGTGGTGGCGGACACCATCGCGAAACGAAAAGCCTATTAGAATGAGCCCCTAACAGCTTACGCTGCAAAGGCTTCGCGCTAAGCAATTACCTTGGGTCAACAACAGATAAATGTTGCCATTACAATGGCTTCTCTGCCTTATAGCTCATCCGACTTGACCGGAACCACAACACTCGTGCGTGGTGGTATCGTGATGCTGTCATCGGAAACGCGAAGTGTGGATCTGCGTCCGACGATGGCGTCGGCGTGTGCGGTTGCTCTCTTTGTCGAGAAAGAGATGGCGAGAAATAATGGCGCCATATTCCCGTAGAAAGTCCATCCCAACAATCAAATCACGGGAATAATCGAGCAGAACCCGACAAGTGGCGAGAAATGCAGCACCGCGAATTTCCCTTCTAGCGGTGCATTATCCAAGCGGTATGACGACGTGGCCACCTGTACGTCGTCTACCGCTGAGTTTACGACTGAGTATCGAGTTTTCCGGCGTCCTAATTTTCCGGCGTCCATCAGCAGATGTATGTCCAGTGAAATCTTGTTTGCGGGAACGGGTTCTAGCGTCGTCGTATTTTTGTTGTGCTGCAGCCTGGTCGAAACGAGGTCTTCAGCAAGTGGTGTATCAGCGGCCTCGCCTTGGAAGGTCCTGTACGTCAGTTTTCCCGGCGTGTACTCGGTCATTGCCCCTCCGCCGTCCTCGAGGCTATATAACTAGCAGGGAAATATCGTCGCGGTGAGGCAGCATGACTGCTGCCCGACCTGCGTTCTGGTCGAGGAATTCTGCGATGTGGGGAGGCCTCTGGCCGAGCCAGATGTCGGAGCGAATTCACAGAAAACCCCCGAAGTCAGCGTCGTTGGTAAGGCCACTCGCGATACACATGCTCAGCTTCATCGCAGTGGCAGCCGAGCGGTCGACCATCGGGTGCTCGCCAATTGGATGATTTTCTCGTGGGGATTTAGTGGTCGCTGAATAACGGTAGCTGTGCAGTCGGAGCGGCTTGAGCCGATTGCAACGCGACTGGTGAAGCAACATAAGTAGGTGCGAAAGCTTGGGCGAGGCGTAGCAATGTTTCTGCGTAAGTCTTGCCCCGGGACTCGCTTGCCAGAGGCGGTCTTTCACTGCTGGAAAAAAATAGCTCAAACGTGTGCTGTACTTCGTTGCGTAAGACGCTGGTGCGGGAGCTGACAGCAGGAGGCGACGTACCATGTGGCCTCTGCAGCTCATCGCGAACCACTGAGTCAACCAGCCCGCAAAGCAAGGCTACGTCGTACCCGTAGCCTACTGGCGTATCCGGAGTGGACGCGGCATTTACTTGACGGTTGTACGTGTTGCACCGCAGAAGAACTGTCTTCTCTATAGTGGTGGCTTCGGTAAAGAACGCCGCACAGTCCTCGGGACGTTCCGAAAAAAAAAAAACGCCAAAGAGCTGTTCCTTTACGCCTCTCATCAGATGACGCATCTTCTTCCCTTCTGACATGCTCAGATCGGTACGCTGAAAGAGACGCATCATGTCCTTCGTCTACATCGTGACGCTCTCTTTGGGCTTGTGAACGCGTTGCTGAAGCGCTCGCACCGCTTTTCCCCATCGATCATGGCTGGAATAAGTCTCTCGTACCTTGCACTGGAATTAAGACCATGATGACAGGGCACTTTCATGGTTCATAAACAAAGTGTGAGCACCACCCTCGAGGCTAAGGCAGGCGTTCCTGAGTTTGGTGTTGTCCAACTCGTTAAACGCAGCTACGAGCTCGGACTCAGCCAGCCAATCTTCAACGTCATCAAAGGTGTCGCCATGAAAAGCCGTCGGCACTCATGGGTTCAGCAGCGTCATGCAAAATGGCGTCCTCCTTTCTGTAGTGTTCGCAATGGTCGCAGTCATCACTTTTTCCTGAAGGTGTCCAAATTTTGGGGTGAGGCCTAGGATTCTCCGGCTTGTGCGGTGAACGAGGAAGCTACGATTGTGGGATGGTGTTCTTGCTACCTAGTGGGTCTCTAGGATTAGTCGAGGTTACGCAGCAACCTGCGACAAAGTTGTCGAAATTACCCTGTTGAAATGCACGCGAAGTCCCCAGGCTTTAGCACTTAATGAGCGTAAGGTTCGATGCGTGGTGCCAGGATAAACCTCGTTCTCTTCCTCTTTAGTCGACTGGTCTGCCACACCATGTGGCAATAGGATACAGCATTCATTCATCAAGTGGGACAGCACACTCGCTTACTATAATCCGAAGGAGGTGAGCAATGTGTTCTACTCACGACTTGTCGGAGGAACAAAGGAGTAAAAACTGGACGGTCTTACAAAAAGAATATTTACTTTGTATTGATAATCTGCGCGATCTGGAAAATAATCTAGAACATGGCTCTGAAAGTAGTTCGCGCTTGAATTCATAGTTCAGACGCCATATTTTAAAGAAAGAAGTTAGGCGTGAGACTCTTCTACGAAGTCAGAGGTTTAGGCTTAGCTTTCCACTACACGTGCTATGGTAATTCGCTAAAATACAGCGAACGCCAGATTCTCCAGCAATTCAAGTCTATTGATGTGGTAAACATTATGTGGGTCCCATATACACCTTGCGTATTTTAACTTTGAATGAACAAGGAACTGATTAGCATTGTTTATTATGTATTTACCATGCATTTGCTCAGAAAGATTGAAAGGGAACACCGAGATACACACACCAGCCTCTCTGCCTTTCTGTAACTAATTATTTTTTCTCTCTCTCGAGGTACTGACGCCGCTTTCCCCACTCCCCTCGGCAATACAACTGAACAAGACACGACACCAGACCTCACTTTCACCAAAAACGTAAACAACGCGGCACGGCGCAACACCCAACACGACCTCGGGAGTGATCACTCTATCATCGAAATTACTCTCCCACACCTAAGAGCCGCTACGATAAGAACAAGGGACTTCACTTTGACGGACTGGGATGCCTTCTGTAAACGCCGTGTAACAGCAACAACGGACACTCCCATTAACGACATAGACTCATGGTCATGCGATCTCCAGTTTGATACTGAATCGGCCACCCACACTATCATAACAGATGCCCTGACTGAGCGCATGGACAGCAGACTCGCCCACCTCATCGAGGCCAAAACAGCCATCCTCTGAAGATGGAGGGGACAACGGCTCTATAGAAGCCTCAGACGAAAGGTCGCACTTCTCAACAAGGAAATTGAAGGACACTGCCGTGTTCTTAGTCAAGAACAATGGTGATAGCTCTGTGACTCTCTAGACGGGCAACTCCACCACCCCACTCGTGGAAAATTCTCAAACATTTACTCGATAACACCACCACCCGTTCATATCAACAAGATCGCCTCACCAAGCTCTTATTTACAGAAAGCAAGAAGCATGACCAGGACCACGTTAAGAATACCTTGTGTCCAAAGTACATCTCATCTGGGGCCATTCAACCTCACAGGCCATACGCGGGGATCTCAAACCCTACCCTTGATGCGGATTTCAGTGTGGCAGAGATTCATATTGACTTTCGCAAGCTGAACAGCCGTTCGGCCCCCGGGCCTGATGGTGTTACGAATAAAACACTAAGAAATCTAGATGAACCCTCGGTGAAACAACTCGCCGAATACATCAACAACTGCTGGCGCCCAGGATCCATTCCTCCGACATGGAAAATGGCCAAAGTAATTCTTATCCCTAAACCCGGTAAGCCATCTAGCCTCGCCAATCTCCGGCCCGTCTCGCTAACTTCATGTGTAGGCAAAGTCATGGAGCACGCGCTCCTAACCCGTGTAAACACTCACCTCGAAGACACATCTGCTTATCCCCATTCGATAATTGGCTTTAGAGAGCATCTTTCCACCCAAGACGTTGGCTCCAACTTCAGCATCAAATTCTAAATGGCAAATCCCGTCACACAAAGGCGATCTTTGGCCTCCACCTCGAGCGCGCCTTCGATAAAATCAGCCACTTCACCATCCTTGAACACATATCCTTGCTCAACCTTGGAGAACGCACTTACAACTATGTTAGATACTTTCTATCCAATCGATCGGAGATATTTGATCGGAGGAACTCTCCCTCGGCAGCGCGGGCCCACCACAAGGCTCTGTCATTTCCCCCATACTGTTTAATCTAAAACTTTGGGCAATCTGGCTATGCTTGGATTAGCACAAGAACTACAAAAACTCGACAGCATTGTACACACCACATACGCCGACGACATTACAATCTGGGCTGCAAAGGGCAGTGACAACCAAATCGAATCAGCCCTACAAGACGCCACTGATTTAGTAGAAAATTATCTTCAAGGAACAAGACTCTGATGTTCCCCTGAAAAGTCGGAGCTTCTCCTATACCGCCTCACAATATGTGGACACCCCCCACGGGGCTCCACGAATAAACGCCGTTACGAGGAGATCCAACTCCACTTGAGGGATTGCATACCCATAGCCATGGTCCCTAGCATCCGCATCATCAGAAAAGCCTATAAGCAAGCCTTGGGACTACCCAACCGCACCAGAACAGAACTTCTACTACAATTAGGTATCCACAACACTCTAGACGAGTTAATTGAAGCGCAACGTCGGTCGCAACTGGAGCGGCTTACCCTCGCAGAAACAGGCCGCAGCATTCTAACGAATCTTGATATCACCTACCATTGCCAACATGGAGACAAACACCTAATACCACGCGATATTCAGCAATGGATACACGAAGACCCTATTCCCAAAAACATGCACCCAGACAACAACAAAGAACGCAGGAAGGCACGAGCTACCTTCCTCATCAAAGCTTATGCAAACACCGCGGGTGTCGCCTTCGTAGACGCACTTGAATACCAAGATGGACGTCGCTTTGCGGCGGTCACCACATCAGGCGGCATACTTCAACATGCTGCCAGCATCGTTACCCAAAATGCCGAGACGGCCGAGGAAGTCGCCATCGCCCTGGCCACTCTTGACCCAGCCTGTCACACCATAGTGAGCGAGTCTCGCACGGCAATCAACAGCTACATCAAGGGTCGTATTTCTCAACAATCACTCCGTATCTTACATCAAGCCCCGCATTCATTTGAGAAGCAAATCACCGAGCACACGCCGGTGATGTCCACCCGCACCACACCAGCCTCAACGAGGTTACACACTCCGTACTACGAGAACTAGCCAACCGTGTCGGAGATGGTGCATGAGCACCGCAGGACGCGACCGCCTTACAAGATACGACTTTGTGAAGTCATTTTACCTCGCAAGAAAAATCTTTCCCACCCCTCACGGCAAGTTAAACGGAGCACAGGCAACCACCCTTCGCATGTTACTAACCAATACATACCCCTCCCTCACACGATATCACATCATATACCCCGACATCTACTTAAGCCACACGTGCAAGATCTGTAAACTCAACCAGCAACACTCGCCCACATGCTAGGGGAGTGCAAACATCAATACCCAGACCTTAATTTTGTGACGCTCTCGTTGAGATGGCATGCCGCCCTGCGCAGCTCCCATCTCGGCGACCAACTCCGGGCTACCCAGCAGGCCTACGAAGCGGCGAAGAGGCAAGACCTCGGCGTCCCATCGTGGGAGGCCTACGCCCAGCCGACTAAACTGCTGGTTCTCAATAAAGTTCACTCTCTCTCTCTCTCTCTCTCTCGAGGTAGCTACAAGTTGACGCTTTCTCCAAAAGGTCCCATCTATGCCGTAGTGACAAGCATTTGAAGAATTTTTGTGATGTGAAATACATAAAGCGTTACATTTTTTTAAACATCGTCAGCAAATTTTGACACCAGTTGGAAACTTTCGTGTGACTGAAGAGCGGACATGTCCGAATCAGACTATACTACCCTATAAATTATGCAATCGTTGGCGAATAAGCTGATATGTTAATTTTAACATGGTAGATTAGTTATATAACTAACAAAACCTTAGAGGAACTAAGACACAACCTTGCTGGACAGCCGATAAAGCTGGGCTAAATGACGACTCGGATTCGCTCGTTGGAAAAAAATTGAGCTGTTTGTGCAAAAAGTTTGCAATCATTGCAGAAATGTGTAAGTCTAAATTAGGTAAATAAGCTTGAAGCATAAAAGAACACGAGATACTAAATCAAAAGCTTTACGGAAATTTGAAAAATACTGCAATTGCAAACTAGCGCTCTACGGCAGAAGATGGTGTTTAGTGAATGCCATAAGCTGATTTTGCATGATTTTTGATTGCATGAACATGGTTTTTACGAAAACCATGTTGATATAGGGGGAAAACACCATTACACTACAAAAACGTAAGTGAATCAGTCTAAATTATAGTTTTAGCATTCTACATAGTATACTAGTGAGTGACATTGGCCTTGGTGGGGCAATTAGAATAACCATACACAAACACTCAAGCAATTTTCCCCTTCCAATCCTTATGTGATGAATCGCAAGACAGAAGTTTGGTACAAATGTTGGACTAGATTGTAGAGGAGTACATTTCGATAATTCACAAAAAACGTTGAGATAATTCCCTGAATACCAGATTTTGAGGCTCTCCTGTGGTGGACCTAATAACTGTATGACGTGAATTAAATCACTTACCGCAGGATCTAATGCAGAGTAATTTGCATCACAGTGTATTGGAGAATGAACATGTGAGTCGTGAACAAAGGACGGTAAAAAGCTTAATGAAGGAGAATGCAAGTGCGACAGACAGAAGTACCATTTGAATATGCCAGTCTTATAACTTTTTTTTTGGCCAGCTATATTATCCAAGAATGTGTTTGTATTCTGGAACAACAACAACGGCAGCGTATTGGCGTAACAAAATTGCTTGACCTAAACCGTCGCACTCTTCGATGAAAATGAAGCAATCCGATAATACAACCAGTTATCAGGAAAATCAGTGTGTTTCGGTCTTCAACAAAGTCCATTTTTCTTATTCAGCATATGCTTCAGTTACTTAAACCATAGATCATGATGTTTGCAGAAAATAAAACAAAGCGGTATATAACTTTCGATTAGGTATTGAACATAATTTTTTAAAAGCGCACAGCTAACGTAAATCGAGCAATATTCGAATTGGGATGTAAAATAGTGCGAACATAATTAAAATTCTGCAATAATTGAAGCGTTGTCTCCTTTATTATAAACCCTGATAAGAGGGTAGGTCAAAAAGTAACGGTATTTTGTGTTTTCCCGGGAATAAACGAAGGCTAGGTGTGCTCGATGTCACCATGTGTATACTCGGAGTGAGCTGGATTTAGGAGTATCAGTCACTGCACTGTTCTGTTGAGTATCACTGAGAAAATAGGTCAAACGTATTAGTTCCCCAGTCCCCAATTGCACCATCGAGGAAACGCGTGTCGAAGGTCATTCTCTGTTTTCAGGAGTACAACCAACGGACGTCCACTCTATAGGCTGTTAACGCTTTTCCATCCTCCATACAGCGCGGATCTGGTGGCATTGAATTGCCGCATATTCGGCCTTCTGAAGGAGGCACTACGTTCTCTTCGGTTCAGGCCAGATAACGAGGTTGAGGAAGCTGTTCAGACATGCCTCCGTGAGCAACGAAACATTTCTTGGCAGACGGGATAGAGAAGCTTATTGCACAATACCGAGAGTCATTTGCTGTGCAGGAGGCTTATGCTTTATATTGTGGCGATGGGATCGCGTTTATTTACAAGATGAAAAATGCAAAGGTATCGCTCAGCGAAATGAGTTCACGGCGCCGCACCCAAGCCAGCCCAGCTTCGTTTTTCTCTTCAGCCAAATTCCGCTCGCACGTTTCACTTCCCCGTTCGCAGACGATGCCCGCTGGGCGAGTCATTTAGAAGATCGACTGTAGAATGGCTTAAGGGGCGCGGCATGTGTCAGCTGCGTCTTTCTAGAGCGGCGACCATTGCTTGTGACGCTCTAGATTACACACGTAACGTCACATAGCGGTCGACAATGAAGAATGGACCCTAATAGCGGGACAATAACTTCTGACACAGACCACGTTTCGGCTGCCAGACATATCGTCAACGGAATACTTATGCCGTTGAAATTCAGGGCGTGTTCTTTTGCAACCCTATTTATTTTACTTATGAGGTCACCAAATGCAGGCCTTTCTGCAAAGTAATCGGTGCAGCTTGTGCGATTGCACACAATTCCAGTCCCACACACGATTGTGGGACTGGATTATCACAAGCGAAAGCATTGTCCATGAAGTTTTTCGAGTGATGCCACAACCGTCCCTTTCGACTTTTACAAAGTTCTACATTTTCATTGCATAGCACTTCCACAGTAGTGTTGCTTTCTGTGGCCAAATCACGTATAGCTTTAGAGAGCTCACTCGAAAACGAAAGCTTAGCTACTCTTGCTTCACCTGGGGTCCTGACAATTTCAATTATTGCGTCTACCGTATCTCTGAAGCCACGAAGAGAACGAAGGGGAGGAAGGTTGGGAAGGAACGTTCAGATCTTTTGCCAGCACCCATCCCTAACATAGTGATCATCTACGATGGCTACTACGTCTTTCACTGCCTGTTTGTCTTCCAGGCAAAGATCTTCAAAAGAACGCGAGTTTGCCCCTTTAAAGCAAGGCTTGATGTTCATATCCACAGAAAACCTTTCGTCCTGAAACGATACCTCATGCGGGGAGTCTCTCGTATCCATAACAACCATGTATTCAAGGCAGAGCCCGTAGCTAATTAGTACACCATCCACAACTGCAAGGAAAGGATGTGCGGCTGCTGTGAGCTTTCTTCTGTCATTCTTTTCGTTTCCCTCACCAACATGTTTTGTTGTGGCCATACTCGAAGAGCCCTGCTCGGCATGTGCAGTTAATTGATCCATTGACTTGGCAGCGGCGGCAGCAGTGGGAACACACGGCTTACGCTCGTGTATTCTGTCCTTACAGATGCCTGCGCTCGTGTTGACGGCGATACTGCAACCATGACCAAACGGAACGACAGTACACATCCTCTCCCTGCATATCGTGGCCTACGATCATCAGCTGCAGCGAAGCCCTACTACTAGCAGCTGCGAACAAAAGGGGATGCTGGCACCTTGATGCATCACTTGGCAGCGGCGGCAGCAGTGCGAACACACGGCTTACGCTCGTGTATTCTGTCCTTACAGATGCCTGCGCTCGCGTTGACGGCGATACTGCAAGCGTGACCAAATGGAACGATAGTATACATCCCCTCCCTGCATATCATGGCCTACGATCATCAGCTGCAGCGACGCCCTACTACTAGCAGCTCCGGATAAAAGGGGATGCTGGCACCTTAATGCATCACTTGGCAGCGGCGGCAGCAGTGGGAACACACGGCTTACGCTCGTGTATTCTGTCCTTACAGATGCCTGCGCTCGTGTTCACGGCGATACTGCAACCGTGACCAAACGGAACGACAGTATACATCCTCTCCCTGCATATCGTGGCCTACGATCATCAGCTGCAGCGACGCCCTACTACTAGCAGCTCCGGATAAAAGGGGATGCTGGCACCTTGATGCATCACTTGGCAGCGGCGGTAGCAGTGGGAACACACGGCTTACGCTCGTGTATTCTGTCCTTACAGATGCCTGCGCTCGTGTTGACGGCGATACTGCAACCCTGACCAAACGGAACGACAGTATACATCCTCTCCCTGCATATCGTGGCCTACGATCATCAGCTGCAGCGACGCCCTACTACTAGCAGCTGCGAATAAAAGGGGATGCTGGCACCTTGATGCATCACTTGGCAGCGGCGGCAGCAGTGGGAACACACGGCTTACGCTCGTGTATTCTGTCCTTACAGATGCCTGCGCTCGTGTTGACGGCGATACTGCAACCGTGACCAAACGGAACGACAGTATACATCCTCTACCTGCATATCGTGGCCTACGATCATCAGCTGCAGCGAAGCCCTACTACTAGCAGCTGCGAACAAAAGGGGATGCTGGCACCTTGATGCATCACTTGGCAGCGGCAGCAGTGGGAACACACGGCTTACGCTCGTGTATTCTGTCCTTACAGATGCCTGCGCTCGTGTTGACGGCGATACTGCAACCGTGACCAAACGGAACGACAGTACACATCCTCTCCCTGCATATCGTGGCCTACGATCATCAGCTGCAGCGAAGCCCTACTACTAGCAGCTGCGAATAAAAGGGGATGCTGGCACCGTGATGCATCACTTGGCAGCGGCGGCAGCAGTGGGAACACACGGCTTACGCTCGTGTATTCTGTCGTTACAGATGCCCGTGCTCGTGTTGACGGCGATACTGCAACCGTGACCAAACGGAATGACAGTATTCATCCTCTCTCTGCATATCGTGGCCTACGATCATCAGCTGCAGCGAAGCCCTACTACTAGCAGCTGCGAACAAAAGGGGATGCTGGCACCTTGATGCATCATTTGGCAGCGGCGGCAGCAGTGGGAACACACGGCTTACGCTCGTGTATTCTGTCCTTACAGATGCCTGCGCTCGTGTTGACGGCGATACTGCAACCGTGACCAAACGGAACGACAGTACACATCCTCTCCCTGCATATCGTGGCCTACGATCATCAGCTGCAGCGAAGCCCTACTACTAGCAGCTGCGAAGAAAAGGGGATGCTGGCACCTTGATGCATCACTTGGCAGCGGCGGCAGCAGTGGGAACACACGGCTTACGCTCGTGTATTCTGTCGTTACAGATGCCTGCGCTCGTGTTGACGGCGATACTGCAACCGTGACCAAACGGAACGACAGTATACATCCTCTACCTGCATATCGTGGCCTACGATCATCAGCTGCAGCGAAGCCGTACTACTAGCAGCTGCGAACAAAAGGGGATGCTGGCACCTTGATGCATCACTTGGCAGCGGCGGCAGTGGGAACACACGGCTTACGCTCGTGTATTCTATCCTTACAGATGCCTGCGCTCGTGTTGACGGCGATACTGCAACCGTGACCAAATTGAACGACAGGATACATCCACTCCCTGCATATCGTGGCCTACGATCATCAGCTGCAGCGACGCCATACTACTAGCAGCTGCGAATAAAAGGGGATGCTGGCACCGTGATGCATCACTTGGCAGCGGCGGCAGCAGTGGGAACACACGGCTTACGCTCGTGTATTCTGTCGTTACAGATGCCTGTGCTCGTGTTGACGGCGATACTGCAACCGTGACCAAACGGAATGACAGTATTCATCCTCTCTCTGCATATCGTGGCCTACGATCATCAGCTGCAGCGAAGCCCTACTACTAGCAGCTGCGAACAAAAGGGGATGCTGGCACCTTGATGCATCATTTGGCAGCGGCGGCAGCAGTGGGAACACACGGCTTACGCTCGTGTATTCTGTCCTTACAGATGCTGCGCTCGTGTTGACGGCGATACTGCAACCGTGACCAAACGGAACGACAGTACACATCCTCTCCCTGCATATCGTGGCCTACGATCATCAGCTGCAGCGAAGCCCTACTACTAGCAGCTGCGAAGAAAAGGGGATGCTGGCACCTTGATGCATCACTTGGCAGCGGCGGCAGCAGTGGGAACACACGGCTTACGCTCGTGTATTCTGTCGTTACAGATGCCTGCGCTCGTGTTGACGGCGATACTGCAACCGTGACCAAACGGAACGACAGTATACATCCTCTCCCTGCATATCGTGGCCTACGATCATCAGCTGCAGCGAAGCCTACTACTAGCAGCTGCA
>NC_051158.1:78022921-78066564 GCF_013339745.2 Dermacentor silvarum
TAAAAAATTAATCGCTGTAAAATGCGTAAAATATACATGTACTAAAATCATGGCAATGACATGAGGTGTACTATGAAATGAAGAATGCATTGAGAGGTAATGATACGATATTTAAAATATTTAAGATGCAGTAATTGGCAAGAAGCACTACTGCCTAAACAGAGCCCTTGAACCACAAGGGCCTGGAGGCATGTGCTATAAAAACTATCACAGCGGCATCCTCTGGAGAGAGGATGCGCTTCGAACTAGTTGGGCTAATAACATGCAGGACCACATCGTTCAAAAATCGACGACTGCTTTGGCATTAAAAATCGGTTCTTCGCCAAGAAACATAATGGGGTGAAGCGGGACATGATATCGGTACGCTTGTGGAAAATATTTCTTTCTTTCTGTTTCGGCTTCCCGGCACTCCACGAGGACATGGAGGACGGTCAGCCTCTCACTACATCTACCACAGGTTGGAGGATCATTTCCATTCAACAGAAAATTGTGAGTACCATATGTGTGTCCTATTCTTAGACGACAGAACAGGACATCAGTTCGCCGGGTTTTCGTTGCGGGTGACCAGAAACCTAACTGTGGCTTAATTAAGTGAAGCTTATTATTTGTTTCAGCGTCCCACAAGCGCTGCCAGTGGTCTCGCAGTTTTCTTCGCAGAAAAGGCTTCAGATCTGCGGGAGGAATAGTAGCCGCAGGATTAATAGCTTGCGATGTAGTTGATGTGGCCAACTGGTCTGCAAGCACATTACCCTCAATGCCTCTATGGCCAGGCACCCAGCATATAGTGACATGCTGGTTAGATATATACGCTCTGCATAAACTGGAATAGAGCTCAATAAGTACAGGATTTTTGTTTTTGCAGAGTGACATCAGAGCTTTCACCACGCTTAGGGAGTCTGTAAATATAATTGCTTTTTGAAGTTTTGATGCCCTTATATGATTCACAGCCGACAATAGTGCATAGGCCTCAGCCGTAAAGATACTCGTTTCCGGGTGGAGTACACCGGATTCCGAAAAGGATGGGCCGACGGCTGCATAAGATACCCCGGCATGTGACTTGGAAGCATCTGTGAATAGCTGTGTACACGAGTATTTAGACTGGAGTTCTAAGAAATGCATTTTAATGTGTGCCTCTGGCGCATGTTTAGTGACCTCCAGGAACGATGTGTCACACTCTATGAGTTGCCAGTGCCACGGCGGCAACAGTTTCGCTGGAGCCATAGGACATTGTTCAAGCAGTGGAACACCCATTTCCTCACTAAGATTCCTCACACGCAAGGAGAACGGCTTTCTTGCTGCAGGTCGATTATGGAAGAGTGTGGCAGCAGTCATGTCATTTATAGTTGAGTAAGAAGGATGTTTAATGTTTGCTTGTACTTTCAGAAAATACGTGAAACTGTTGTATGACCGCTGGAGATGAAGCGACCACTGATTCGACTCTACGTACAAGCTCTGGATTGGACTTGTCCTGAAAGCACCGGTCGCGAGACGGATACCCAGGTGGTGGACGGGGTCTAGTATTTTTAATGCACTGGGCGTTGCTGAATTGTAAATTATAGATCCGTAATCAAGGCGTGAGAGGATAAGTCTTTTATACAAGTTAAGCAAACACTTTCGATCACTACCCCAAGTCGTACGCGACAGAAGCTTTAAAAGGTTCATTGTCTTCAGGCATTTTGCCCTCAGATACTTAATATGAGGAATAAATGTAAGCTTCGAATCTAAAATAATGCCTAGAAACTTATGCTCGCTGCTCACAGAGAGCGCATCTCCTTTGATTTCTATACTGGGGACAGGCGTTATGCCTCTCTTGTTTGTAAAGAGTACGCAAGTGCTCTTCTGGGTGTTTACTTTAAAACCGTTCTCATCTGCCCATTGGGACAATCTGTTTATTCCCAGCTGCACTTGTCGTTCGCAGATGGCAATATTGCATGACTTGAAGGCTATCTGCACATCATCGACATAAACAGAATAAAACATAGTGCGTGGGATGACTGTGTGCAGGGAACTCACTTTTACAATAAATAGTGTGCAACTAAGCACGCCCCCTTGTGGCACACCGGTCTCTTGGGTGAATGACTTAGAAAGAGCGTTACCCACTCTTACGCGGAATGTGCGATTCGATAGGTAACTTTCAATTGTGTTTAACATGTTGCCACGGACACCCATCGCAGAGAGATCTCGGAGAATGCCGTAGCGCCATGTCGTGTCGTAAGCTTTTTCTAGGTCGAGGAACACTGAAAGACAGAACTGCTTATGTATAAAAGCGTCTCTGATATAAGACTCAATGCGAACAAGGTGGTCTGTTGTGGACATACCTTCCCTGAAACCACATTGGAAGGGGTCTAGTAATTTGTTATTTTCAAGGAAACAGATTAAGCGCCTGTTGATCATTTTTTCAAATAGTTTGCACAGACAGCTTGTTAGCGCTATTGGCCTGTAGCTGCTGGCTAGGGACGGGTCTTTGCCTTGTTTAAGCACGGGAATGACTACAGCTTCCTTCCACGAGGACGGGATATATCCATGCGCCCACATGACATTGAAAAGATACAGGAGTGTTTTCAGCGCTTCAGGATTCAGGTACTTAATCATTTCATACATGACACGATCACCGCCTGGCGCCGAGTTATTGCAGCAAGCGAGGGATGCTTTGAGTTCAGTTAAAGTAAATGGATAATTGTAGGCCTCACTCGATGAACCTTTACGTTTTAGGGCCTGTCGCTCTTCGCGTTCTTTAACTCTCAGAAATGCTTGTCTGTAGTGGGACGCACTGGAGATATATTGAAAGTGTTCGCCTAGACAACCAGCCTGATCTTCAAGGCTCTCTCCTTGAGTACTTACTAAGGGGAGTGGGTGTACCTCCCGGCCTTTTAATTTATTTACTCGATTCCACACTTTCGTCTCATCCGTGTAAGAATTTATACTGGAGATGTATTTCTCCCAACTCTCCCTTTTAGCACGTCGCCGTGATCTTCTAGCCTGGGACTTTATTTGTTTGAAACTAATCAAGTTTTCGGCGGTTGGAGAGTTGCGAAGTCGTCCCCAAGCTTTGTTTTGATTTTTCCGTGCTTCCTTGCATTCTTCGTTCCACCACGGGATACGACGTTTATTAGCCAGTCCGTTAGTTTGACGGATGCATGTTGTGGCAGTCTCAATTATAAAGGCCGTTATATATGCTACAGCATCGTCTATATTTAAAGAGGCAATATCATCCCTGCTTAAATATGTTTGTTCTTGGAAACGTTCCCAGTTAGCCGAGTCAACCTTCCATCGGGGAATGTGTGGGGAACATAGATCTTGTTTTGTCAGTTTTAACATGATTGGGAAGTGGTCGCTCCCAAAAGGGTTCTTCACAACTGACCACTCTAGGTACGGAATCAGTGTACTCGACACGATACTTAAATCTATGGAGGAGTATGTGTTGTGCGCCATGCTGTAGTAAGTTGGCTCTGTCTTATTAAGTAAACATGCTCCTGAAGAAAAGAGAAAGTTTTCAATCAGGCGCCCTCTCGCATCGCAACGAGAATCTCCCCACAATGTGTTATGTGCGTTTAAATCTCCGACAACTATGTATGGTGCCGGAAGTTGATCTATGTAGTTCTGAAATTCAGTTTTATTAAGATGATAATTAGGAGGGATGTATATAGAGCTAACAGTGACTAGCCTGTCAAACAATACCCCTCGGACAGCAACTGCCTCTAGGGGCGTACGAAGTTTCAGTTCTCGACAGGCAACACCTCTGTCAACTACGATAGCAACACCGCCGGATGACACGAAGGTGTCATCGCGGTCTTTGCGAAAGATGGCGTATTGCCGGAGAAAGTTGCACTGTGTAGATTTAAGGTGTGTCTCCTGAACACACAGCACCTTCGGATTAAACTTCTGTAGGATTTCTTTGACGTCATCGAGGTTGTGCAGGAGTCCTCTGACGTTCCACTGTATTATTTGTGTATTCATGTTGAAAGTGTTTTTTGTGCTGTGTGTATAGGAGACTAACTTAAGCTACAGAGCCCTTGTCGGGCCCTGTGATGCGGGCTTTTTCTTTTTTGGAGCGATCGCGAGATTCTCGCCGCTCCTGAGGCGCTGGTGGCGCCGTCTGGCCGGTTGTTGTGTCCATCGCCTCTTGTGAGGCGCTGGACACGCGCTCTTGCGAGCGGTTGGTTTGACGAGAAGGCCTCGCCTCGAGGGACGAGGCCCTGGAGGCCACCAGCCCGGAGGTCGATGGCCCCTTCTTGTGAGTTGGCGGAGCAGCGCTAGCTGCAGCCGCCGAGGGGGCGGATGGCGTCACTGCCGGCTCACTGTGTGTGGGCCGGACAGCCGCCGGAAGCCGTTGTGACGCTGCCCCCTGACGCGCCACTTTGGCAAAGGTGTTCTTTGGCAGGTATGATACCCGCCTGCGTGCCTCTTTGAACGAAATATTTTCTTTGACTTTGATTGTGACGATTTCCTTTTCCTTCTTCCAGGATGGGCAGGACCGTGAATATGCGGCGTGCTCCCCACCACAGTTCACGCAGTGGAGAGTGTTTTGACATGCTTCAGAAAGGTGTTCATTGGCACTGCATTTTGCACAAGTCTGACGGCCTCGGCAGTTCTGTGAACTGTGCCCGAATCGCTGGCACTTAAAACATCGGAGCGGGTTAGGCACGTATGGCCTGACACGGATCTTGACATACCCGGCCTCAATGGTCTCGGGTAGCACACTAGAACCAAAGGTAAGAATAACATGTTTTGTTTGAATTTCCTTTCCATCGCGCCTCATCTTAATTCGCTTTACGTTAACCACGTTCTGTTCTTTGAGTCCTTCCAAAAGTTCTTCCTCAGTGAGCTCCATCATGTCATCGTCTGAGATTACACCACGGATGGTGTTCCTGGTACGGTGAGGGGTGACCGTGACTGGGATTTGTCCGAAAGAGACTAGTTTAGGCAGCTTTTCATACTGTTTTTTGTCGCGGAGCTCCAAGAGGAGGTCACCGCTGGCCAACTTAGTTGCTTTGTAGCCTGGGCCTATAGCTTCTGTCATACATTTGGAAACGAGGAACGGTGAGATAATCCTCACAGTCTTCTCTGGTCTTTCACTGTGTACTACATGGTAGCGCGGGAAATTCTCTATTTGGTGGCCAAAAAACTTGAAGACATCTTCGGTGCGCCCCCGTTTCTGGGGGCGATCAGGGAGTTTGGAGAAAGCACGATCCATAGGTATATCTAAATTTCGGCAGAAACGCCAGCCGCCCACCATGGAGCCCAATAAGGGGACGCCGCAGGACATATAGGAAGCAAGTCATGCAGACGCCAACTGTACGTTTCCGCTATAACCAAATATGTACAGCCAAGGTTGCTTGTACCACACAAGGTTAACCCTCGCTGCCTGGAAAGTCGGAAGTAAATAGAAGAGAGGAGGAGACAGGAAAGATTGAAAGAAAGAGGGAAAGACGCAGATTGGAGAGGGGGACAGGAAGAGGCAACTACCGATTTCCCCCGGGTGGGTCAGCCCGGGGGTGCCGTCTACGTGAAGCCGAGGCCAAAGGGGTGTGTTGCCTCCGCCGAGGGGCCATAAAGGTCCAAGCACTCAGCATTGGCTCAACCCCCAGGATCCCCTTTTCCCCGGACACGGCTAAGCCACGCACGGTTAAGCGTGGGAAGGTCCAACCCTCGTGTGCTCGGGTACGTGGGACGGGAGACTTAGACGTTCGGCCGAGTCCGTGGCGCGGGCAGTCCGAGGTGCAGCCATCGACTTCGGAGAGGTTCGAGCGAGGCTACTTGGACCAGCTGCTGCATCACATGGCCGGGCACTCCAGAGAGGATCCCCCTTCATCGGCAGACCAGCGCGTTTGATAATCCCCGGAACGCCACGTCGGCACTGGAGAAGAGAGTTAGACGGAAGCAAAGGCTGGGAACGTCGTTAGGCCTAATCCGTCGAGCCTCCCTGCCACGTCAGCAACAGCGACCGGCTTAACCAAGCTTCGGAGACGAGCGAGTTGACGGACCGACTTCTATGCAGCAATGTTTATGCGACGGTTGGCGATAAAAACCACATGGAGAAAGATCCTACGAGATTGCGACCGGGAAGATACGAGCAACAGCGACGAACTGAGTGAGAGATCTATTCTTGTATGGAGATACCAATAGGCCAGAGTTGCCTGACTTTTGTGGAGGAAACGCCTAGAACTGTAGTAGACAGAATTAAGGGCATATTTATTGATCCGTTAGGTTGTTTTTCTTAACATTTATTTGTTCATTGTGTTTTAGTTCAGTGCATTCTAGTTTAAGTGAGTTTTAGTTTGAGGCTTTAGCTTTCATGTGAGATTAAAAAATGCTTGCTGTGTTGCCATGCTTTTCCAAATCTCGCCTCTATTAACACCCGCACGCCCCCGAGATCAGTGACAAACAACAAAAAAACTTCACAATTGGCGAGCCTGCCAGGATCCGTTCCAGGACTCTATTCAGCCCAGTCACTGATACTCGGGAGTTGCAGAGATGGATTGGGAGGCGATATCGGCTGCTATTCGCAAGCAGAAGCTCAGCAAGGAGCAGGGCCTCAAGCTTATCGACGATGAAAGGAAACGCGTAGAGGCCGCTCGATTAGCAGAACTTGCTGCAGCTGAAAAAGCCTATGAAGAGAGGAAGCAGCTCCAGGGGAAAGAGATCCAAATGCTGCGAGAAGAGCTACATGCATTAAAAATGAAAGCGAGTGAGGCTGCGTTAAAGATAGAGAGTAGGCCCACTAGCGTAGTTGCGCAGCCTGACACCAGATAGATGCCAGAAGAAGTATGCAGAACAGATAGCGCCTATGACGGCGCAGAGGAGAAGCTCATCACTGAGGAGCCTTTGACGCATAGTGGCCAAGATAAGAGGATGGCTGATATACAGATTGAGGTTCGCGCAAACGAGAAACAGAAGGTAGTAGAAGAAAAAGTAGCCCCACCTCGGGACGACAGAGCGTTATAAATTGAAGCCGGTATCAGGGATGGCCAAGCATCAGACGTGACTTAGTAAAACTTTCTGCTGGGCGAGTTGGTTCATACTTGCAAAGGAGATGGTTATGCGCAAAAACAAAAAAACACGGACACAGAAGTAGACGGTAGTAGAAATATGGCTTAGTAAAACTTTCTGCTGGGCGAGTTGGTTCATACTTGCAAAGGAGATGGTTATGCGCAAAAACAAAGAACTTCTGTGTCCGTGTTTTTTTGTTTTTGCGCATAACCATCTCCTTTGCATCAGACGTGAGGAGTCAGTCAAACTCCGAGAGAAACGAGAAAAACGAGAGGTGCCCTAGTTGTCTAAGAAGTGCAACGCGTAAGGGGAAGAGGATTCGTAGGAAATTGAAACCACGACGACGTAAGAAAACGCATGGGCATGAGAAGATGGGCTGGTCGACAAGAAAGAAAAAGGTGAAGCCAGAGTTAAGGCACACAGATCCCAAGCTGCACGAGAGATGTGCTAGAGGAGGTATGAGAAGGAAACAGGCGAGACGTAGAGAAGTAACTTAGAGATCAATCTTCCCAACCAGACAGGTAATTCTGTCGAAATGTTTAGCTTCAAGACGTAGAGAAGCGTGGGAGTTCCGAAAAAGGCTGAAAAAATAGAGCAGTGTATCAGGTAGGCTACGAAAGAAATATTATTTAGGAACGCCCTTGAATTCTTTGTTTGGACAAATGTGCATTGTGATCAAGTTTATTCATGTAGAGTGTTTTGGGACAATGAACATTACGAAAAGTTCAGTGCAGTGCAGTGTGTGGTGTAAGGTGAAATGTGCGCGAAAGTGTGGTGGCGACGAGTGAGCCACGAGTACGCAGGAAGAGATACGCAAGTCACCGCAGAAGTCAAGTTCGCAACAGAGAAGGCCAAGAGGAAGCAGTTTTTTTTTTTTTTTGAAAAAAAAAAACTCTTGAAGAGAGGGCCATTGTCATGAGTAAGAGCCCTGCGGCAAAAGGAAAGCAGAAAAAGACGATATGAACGAAACGTTCCAAACGGCACGAGACCGCGAGGCGCGTCTGTGATCGTGGGAGAAACAGCACAGTTCGAGCATTATGGACGTGGCTCTGGGCCAGGAAGGTCGCATCGTCAGCTACGCTCTGGCGACGGGAGACTTGGAGGTTCAGCCAAGTCCGTGGCGCGGGCAGTCGAAGGTGCAGCCGTCGACCTCGGAGACGTTCGAGCGAGGCTACTTGGACCAGCTGCTGCATCACATGGCCGGGCACTCTAGAGAGGATCCCCCTTCCATCGGCAGACCAGCGCGTTTGATAATCCCCGGAACGCCACGTCGGCATTGGAGAAGAGAGATAGACGGAAGCAAAGGCTGGGAACGTCGTTAGGCCTAATACGTCGAGCCTTCCTGCCACGTCAGCAACAGCGACCGGGTTAACCAAGCTTCGGAGACGAGCGAGTTGACGGACCGACTTCTATGCAGCAATGTTTATGCGACGGTAGGCGAAAACAACCACATGGATAAAGATCCTACGAGATTCCGACCGGGAAGATGCGAGCAACAACAGCGACGAACTGAGTGAGCGATCTATTCTTGTATGGAGATACCAATAGGCGAGAGTTGCCTGACTTTTGTGGAGGAAACGCCCAGAACTGTAGCAAACAGAATTAAGGGCATATTTATTGATCCGTTAGGTTGTTTTTGTTAACATCTATTGGTTAAATGTGTTTTGGTTCAGTGCATTCTAGTTTAAGTGAGTTTTTAGTTTGAGGCTTTGGCTTTCGTGTGAGATTAAAAAATGCTTGCTGTGTTGCCATGCGTTTCCCACTCTCGTCTCTGTTAACACCCGCACGCCCCCGAGATCAGTGACATACAACAAAAAACACCACAGTAGCGAATACTCCGTACCAGACGTATTTTGAATGTTATTATTACCTGAGGGTCGCGTTACAGTCTTTTACTTTGGGACCCTCGTCTGTATATTATCTGTAACCAATTCACTGTATTTTAGAAAAATAAACTGAAACTGAAACGGCAGCCCACGCACAGCATTCATCTGTGGTTTGACGCCTAACAATGTCTACAGTGCCTCTTAAACAGCGGGTAATGATTATAGCAAGGTCAGAGAGGTTGTACGCCGCTCTAATGCTGCCGTCACAGGCGGCCCGCTTAATTTGGTCAAAAGGATTATCCCTCCAAAACAAGACGAGGGTCGCACAAATGATTCACCACCCAAGAGGTGACTCTGTGGCTCCTCGACGCACCAATAATACCAATGTGTTTTCGCTGCAGATAATGATATACCAGTTCAAAGTGCAAATAACGTGCGCAGCGCGCATGCCATGGACAAAAAAGGACTGCGAAGTAGCATCGTGGCTCGGATGCCGCTTGTCACAGCAGCCAACAAAGCAGCTTGCCTTAAAAGTTTGTTGCTGACCACCGCAACAGGAATGTGAAAATTGGAAGCATGTACTCTAAACTTCGATGAAACAACTTAGTGTGACTGCTACCAGAAAAAGGTAGTGTTGCGAAAATATTGCACAACATCAAAGTGATGGTCGCTAGTGGAAGCCCGTCTGTAAACGTTTGTGTGTAGGAAGTAAGGAGTGATCTCACAAGACGGCTTAGGTATACTAGCAAGAATTCATACGATTTATCAGAGCTGCATATTTCTGATTGATAGTGCACGATATGATTCCCTACGCATTTAGTCGACTGCATCCGAATGGCTACGACATAAATTGTCAAAATATTCTTATATCCTGTTCGTAAAGCCACCAAGATGACATGCCCTTTGAGTCAGCGAGGAGTAATGCGACTTGAATGGTGAAAGGTTGCTGACACAAACATTAGAGAACATATTTGGAGCAGTCATTGTGAGATGGTTTCTGCCGCAATGTTTTACCTTTTGAAAAGTGCCATTAAATGTGTTCAATTTGTTAACGTTCAATTTATTAACGTTCATACGTTCAATTTGTTAACGCCTCACACTATCGAAGATACAGAACAAAAGGATTTAAAAAAAAAAAGAACAGCAGACTTATGCGGCCATGCAGCATTACAACAAAATTTCTATTCTTTTTTTCTTTTTTTTAACAGTTGCAATAAAAGTTTCAGTTGCCTTTAACTACATCACATACTTTACAACCCCTGCCAATATGTTACCGGTTTGTTTGAAACCTTGCCCACATATAACCACTTCAGCACTAACGCTAGGAAATGTTCAAAAAGCGAGTAATTCATTCACACGCATTTTATTTCGTCGGCACATTGCCCATAGCGTAAACATTGTTGACAAATTTGAACTGGGTGGCACTAACAGTCCTCCCATGGCGGCGGAATGAATTCTGTGTTGTTAATAAAACACATTTTCGCTCCGGATAACTTGCAGGTGTCTTTACCGCAAATCCCGTAGTTAGTACCCGCACGCTACGCATGTTGTGCTCTTTCTTTTTGCAAAATATAAACAAGATGCCTTTTTTCGTTCAACTCGGAGACCCAGTTAGCAGAACCGCGCATCCTTTTTAAGTTTGTTTCCTTTGGGGGCTGACGCGTATCACCCTAACCTGGGCTCGGCCAGGTAAGGTTCGCCTTATCTATCACCCTTAACTGGAACATCATCTTACGTGTTGCCTGTCATTTTTCCGCTCACATCGAGTGCGCAATTACATAAAATAAGACGCTTTTGTTGGAGAAACTGCAGCTGAATTCAATACTTTTTTACACAGTAGACGCGTCTTGCGCCCAGTGACAAATTGATAACTGTGATGATACTGTGAAAAACCTGGATCCATGAAAAAGGAAATACGATGTACACACGTGAGTAAAATATAAGGACCAAAGGCGCGCGTGTCCAACTGCATCGGCACGCTATCTCGTGGTGAGACTCCGGCGGTCGAGAGTGGTCTTCCGACAGGCGGCGAGTGTCAGGTCGCTCTCCCTCACGTGTTATGCTCCTCGTAGACTGAATGCTCAAAGTAGAGCAGCCTGAGCCGTTTGCTCTTCTTCGCAGCATCTGCGCCGCTATTTTATTGAGTGGTTGCGGCAGAGATTACACGAACGTGCATCGTGCATCGTATTAGTTCTTTAGCCGTCCTAGGGTACCTCAGGCACTTTCTGGGGGGCTATCTGCGTTGAGGTAACAGGATTCTAAACCAACAGTCGGACCAACTTGGGTCACTCTAGACGCGGGACTAGGTGGTAACCGCTGCTTGAAGAAACTAGTTGACGTAGCCTTGGAGGACTGGGCATGCACCGCTCAGTCTGCAGCGCCTGTCTTCAGTGAATCTTATTGATGGCAACTTGGGTCACTGGGTAGGTGCCATTAGGTGTGTGCTGCTTTTTACTGAAGGGCTTTGATGCCTACTTGGATAACTAACTATGCGCCACTCAGAATGTACCTCACTACATTGACGTAAAAGATTCCTTAAGCTTCTTTGATGCGGAGAGGGATTGAGCCCACATCTCGGCTTCCTCAAGGACAGCAATCCGACGCATTAGCAGGCTGCGCCACAAATGCCCTAGGTATGTGCCGTTTATGAAAGAACGCATTTCACACCAACGCTTTAGTGGGAGAAAGCGTTGCCATGCTGGACCGTCGACCATGGCTCGACGCTAGAGCCATGGTCGCGCTCACATCGGCTCTCGCTCTGGCCCAATTGTTCTGGTGTTTTTTCACCGAGTGCTCACGAACTGTTGTTCGCTTCGGATCCTTGAAGACATCAGGATTCTATCCACACCATATTTCAGCACAGTGAGTGATTTTCTGCCAATTTATGGTTATTTTCTTCTCCTGAGGAGCAGCACCCTCTCCAATCCTAGCGAGCGGTTCGGGAGCCCGCGCTTACGCTAGGCGTACCTTTGCCTGCGGCCGGCTCTTTGGAGGGCCGGTACACTTAATTGCTTGCTCAAGATGCTGTATCAAGTGCATGGGGAAGATATCTCCCTGGAAGAGGTTACTCAAGATCAAGGTTGGCGGTACGCGGGGATCAAAAGAGTTGGCGCCAAAACGCGCATGGCTGACCCTAATGAGCCATCGCCACAGCCGGAAGCGCACCGCGGCAAATCGGTCGGGGCTGCGCTAAAATCCAAAGTTCGACGAGCGAGAAGGATGCCCTCATTTTCTCGAGATCATATCAAGATTGTGATATCTTGGTGGATTCAATATCTCCAAGATTGGCGCGGTTATGGTGGCTGACGCAATACTAGCCGCCACTGGCATCAACGAGGAAGATCTATGTCAACATACTCTATGCCCGAATCTAGAGCAAAACTATGCGAACGTGGTCTATGTAGACGCTGCGGAATATGCAGACGGTCGACACATGGCAGTGGTGGCCTCAAATCAAGTGGGCCACTCGCCTGCCAGCGGCACCATTAAAACAGGAAAATCGGAAATCGCGGAAGAAGCGGCCATAGCGCTGGCGCTCGCCTCCACAACGGCCAGCGTCATAATCACTGATTCGAAAAGGGAGCTTCAAACTTCGCTAAGGGAAAGGTCTCGAAAGAGGCGCTAAGGATCATGAGTAACTTTCGCGGGGAACATGACGTTCATGTCATTTGGACGCCCGCCCACTCCTCCCTCCCGGGCAACGAAACCGCACATATCCTAACTCGAGAGTTAGCGAGCCGAGCAGGAGCAGGAACAACACGGGGCCCGAGTGCGGAGAGTGACCGCATGGTCACTTACAATGAAATCACCAAACATTACAGATTAGGGAGGCAGCATTACCCTCCACCACACTCCTTATTGAATAAGCAGCAGGCGACAGCATGACGCCTACTACAAACATCTTCCCAAACCCGATCGCTTATAATCATTGTTATCCAGAACTCTACTCAGATAAATGCAAAGACTGCAATCAGCGGGCGGATCTCAGACACATAATCTGGGCTTGCCCCCACATAGTGGAGGGTCCAAACAATGTATATACGAACGCGGAGCAGTGAGAGACCGCGCTTCTCAGTTCAGACAGCGAGCACCAACTACAAGTCATCAGGCAAGCCGAAGATGCCGCTAGGACCCAAGGGCTCCCGGCCGCCATCTAAGGGAGGGGAGATAAACTCCTCTTACACTTGCCGTTTTCAATAAAAGTTGTTTCTCTCTAGAGCAAAATGTGGTTGCCAGTGCTCCCAAGCGCGAGATTGCGAGCCGCTACATCCGGATGCGACATACTTATCTCGGACGACGTACATGAGCTCAGTGCCTACGAGACGGCCCCGCACTGTACGTGCAAGGCGGTGATACGCAACATCCCCCTTCAAGACGGCTATGACGTCATCGATGCGAAGATTGTCAACACTAAGAAGAAAACGATGCTATCTTGGGCTGACAAGGTCATGGCTTTTCCGCCGTATGGCCCCCAGAGGCGACGACCTACCTCGGGATTCGCACCACGCTAACGAGCTCGAGGAGTTGTGTCGAGCAAACGAGCAGTTGAGGAAAGAAAACGTGCCGTTTAAGCAAGAAATGAGCTGGTTTGCTGCGGAGAGGGTGGAGATTAGGAAGCTCGCGCTTTTGCCCTTGATCTCGGTCCCGGTCGCAATGGATACGTCCGAGGCATCCCACGGATCTAGCGTGCCCAAGCATCGAGCGGTAGAGAACAGACACCGAGACGAGACAATAAGATTACTCTGAACTAAAGAATGCCTTCGCCAGCATGCAGGTTTGCTTAGTAAAGGTCCAGGCAGCTATAGCGCACCCCAAAAGGGGGTCAGGTGCACTCAGTGAGCGCATCAGCAAATTGAAGGAGGTCGATGCCAGGAGCGAACCCAGGCCGCCTCCTTCGCAGGTCGCAGCACAACGCAATGTGCTAGCACCACCGACGTTGGCACGATTCTGAGGGTCGCCTTATCCGCTCGAGCCTCCCCTCAGCCTAGACATGGATAGTGGGAACGAGAACTTTAGAATCTGGCAATGGAACTGCGGAGCGTTTCCAAGAAGCCGCTTCTGCGGCAATATTTAAGAACCCTCGCAGCTAAATCCCAAATCATCACTATTCAGGAAGTTGCATCTAGTATCCCCACCAAACTCGCGGTTTATCTGGTAGTATCATCACATTGATGGGGTATGGGAGTTCCTACCCTCGCCAACAAAAGGTACAATTGCCTCTCTCGAGGTTATATGCCCCGCGAGGTTTCCTAAGCAGGATTAACACAGAAATTGACTTACACTGCCCGGATTGTGGGGAGGAGTTTAGCACTGTAGCACATATGCTCTGGCAGTGTCCTGCGTTACGGGATAGGTCACTCACCAGCGAACAGGACTGGGACATGGCCATCTCTAGTACGGAACTCATGCTCCAGGCCATGGCCGTCCAGGGGGCCCGTGAAAGAGCGGAGAGGCTTGGCCTCCCGATTCCGACATGGGAGCCGATAGCAGCGAGCCGGGGGCCCCAACGGTTCTCCGCCGGCTAGTCCCTCAGGACCTCAATAAAATATCTGTCTGTGTGTCTGCCTCTCCCGTGACCTCGGCGCAGTTAGTGATGGCATCGCGTACGTCATGACTCAAATCGTCATGGACCCACCTCAGAAGAAACAGCCTCTTTATTGTAAACGTATACTGCAGCCCCAGCTATCGCAGGGCGATAGCGAACGGTTTCCTCAACAGGGTCGTCATACTGACCAGTGGACACCCGCTTGTCGTCGTCGGGGATTTCAATGCCCCGCACAGGCTGTGGGGGTACACCCATGACATGCCCAAGGGACGCCAGCAGTTGCAGACTGTGAGGGAAGCGGACTTGACCCTTATCACCGATAAGGACTTTCCCACTAGGAGAGGCAACTCCACTTACCGAGACCCTACCCCGGACCTCTGTTTTGTCAAGAACGTCGAGAAGGTCAAGTGGGTCAACACGGCTCTAGACCACCGAAGTTACCCCTACGTCTTCGAGGTGTCCCTCGCGAGGAAATTCAAGGTGATCGACTGGGACGTTTTCCGCAAGATCAGAGCCGAGCGCGCACCGACGGCCGAGATAGATTTTGAAAGTTGGTGCAAAGAAATCAGGGATGACGCCGCGGCGGCGACCAAGGAGGTTGTCACTGACCTCGATGCTGACAAGATCGACAGCAGGTTCGCCCACCTGTTGGAAGTCAAGCAAGCCCTCCTCACGAGATGGAAGTGGCAGAAGCATAACAGGAGGCTCTGAAAGAAGGTTTCCGAGATTAACAAGGAGATCGAAAAACACTGCAAGAACCTGAGTAAACAACAATGGGAGGAGCTCTGCAAATCCATCGAGAACCAGCTCAGATCCAGCAAGAGCTGGGGTCTGCTCAAACACATTCTTGATGCGGGCACACCAGGTCCAGCCAGAGATGATCCCTCGCGCGAACCATCCACCTGATTTCGGACTCTACCCCAGACGAGTTGATTGTCGACAGGCTCAAAGACTGTGGGGACACACCGCGGCTAGTTCTGCCTCCACCGAATTCCGGGACTACGCAGGGTGTGAGATAGAGCACTGCATGGGCTCGGGCTTACCCGAAAACCCGGGCCCGGCCATGTAAAATGCGCATGTGTGCGCATGTAAAATGCATCGAGATATTTTCGGGCGTCTCAACTGTGAAAAACATTTATATTTCGGTCTCGGGTTGGGCTCGGACCAGGCTTGGGCCTAAGGTAAAGGGCTGGCGGGCCGGGCCAAGCGGGTAACGTAGATTATTTCCGGGCCCGGACCGGGCCCGGGTCTCGCCATAAACGTTTTGATCGGGCTCGGGCGGGCCGCCCAATGTAAAAACGGGCCCGTACCAGGCCCGGGCTGAAAAAATCGGCCCGTGCAGTGTTCTAGTGTGAGATGCCGGAGTTCAACCAGCCGAGATGCGAATGGTCTTTTACTCCCTCAACAGCAAATCTGCCCCTGTCCCAGATGGCGTCACTAACCAGAGGCTGAAGAGTCTCGATGATGAGTCGATCGACTACCTCACGGCAAGGTATAATGAAGTCTGGCGCAGTGCACAGGTTCCCACACAGAGTGGTAGACGGGCTGCACTGTGCTCATCCCCAAAGCCTGAAGAATCGAATATCTAAGACTAATTTCCATGACGTTCTGTGTCGGTAAAGTCGCAGAGCATTCCCTGCTCAGCCGGCTCACGGCGCACCTCGATATAAATGACATGCACGCCCACAATATCGGTGTCGTCACCGGGCATGTATCAATATGATTGGTTTCATAGCTGGCCTCTCGACACAGGATGCCATGAAGCTGATAAAGCATCAGATCATCGACCGGAGCACGGGAGATACCAGAGCCATCTTTGGATTAGCCCTGGAGAAGGCCTTCGAGTATATCTAATATGAGTTCATTGTCCAGTCAAATGCCGGCCTCAGGCTTGGGAAGAGGACCTACGACTTCGCCCGATCCTTCCTTAGCCAGAGAACTGCCAAGCTCAAGATCGAAGGATACCTCTCGCAAAGGATCACCCTCGGTTTACGGTACACGCCTCAGGGCTCAGTCATCTCGCCAACATTATTCAACATCGCAATGATCGGGCTTTCCAAGGAGCTCGCCAAGATTCAAGGAATCAACCATACCATCTATGTAGATGACATCACCATCTCGTGCGCCGGCGGGAGCAACGGCAAAGTTGAAGACGTTGCAGAACGCCATCAATGCGACCGAGCGCTTCCTCCGCCTGACTGGGCTCAGATGTTCTCCATCCACGTCTCAAGTACTACGCTACACGAAAACAGCCAGAGGCGGTGGCCATCGTGATTGGAATGCAGCGTCCGAAAGTGAAATACGTCTTTTCACTGGTGATAGGACCCCGGTGCTCTGAGTGGACTCGCTTCGAATATTGGGGATGTATATGGAGTATAACGGTGCCAATGCCACCGCACTCAGACAGTTCATCGCCAAAACGGAGATTGCTCTCGGCCTCATCCGGAGGATTGCCAACAGGCACCGGGTAATCAAGGAAAACCATCTCATCCGCATTATACATGCTTTTGTGCTCTACCACCTTTCATAGTCGGAGGCCATGCATAATTGGCATGTTGCACAGAGGAACAAGCTAAATTCCCTCATCAGAAAAGTTTTCAAGCTCGCCTTCAGCTTACCTGTAAGCACTCACACCGAAACCCTGTTCAAGCTCGGAGTGCACAACACGCTCGAACGAATAATCGAGGCGCAAGAGCGCTCGCAGCTGCAAAGGTTATCCGGAACCCCAGCGGGCCGCAAGATACTTGATGACATGAGCCTCAACCCTTTCCACCAGCGCCCCGACGCCGTGCGGATTACCAGCTACATCAGGTCTCAACTGCACATCGCGCCCATTGCCCGCTATATGTACCCCGCAAACAACGTCGGCAGAAGTCGGGCCAGGGGTAGGAGCATGTCCGTAACAACCACATTGAGGCAAGCTTCGTGGATGCCGCGGCATATGTCCAACAAAAGGCACTCGCCGTCTCCATCGTCGACTCTAATTCCAGGATCACACTCTGGGCTACGGTACGCACTTCGAAGCCCGTGGTAGCCCAACAGGTTGCAATCGCCGTGGCTGTGCTCGATCGTCGCAGAGAGGCAATATATAGTGGTTCCAAGGCGGCCATTCATCATCATCATCATAATCAACCTATATTTAAGTCCACTGCAGGACGAATGCCTTTCCCTGCGATCTCCAATTACTCCTCTCTTGCGCCAGTTGATTCCAACTCGCGCCTGCAAATTTCCTAACCACATCACCCCACCTATTTTTCTGCCGTAATCGACTGCACTTCCCTTCCCTTGGAATCCATTCAGTAACCCTAATGGTCCACCGGTTATCCATACTACGCATGAAATGGCCTGCCAAGCTCCACTTCTTCCGCTTAATGTCAACTAGAATAAAGGCTATCCCCGTTTGTTCTCTTATCCACACCGCTCTCTTCCTGTCTCTTAACGTTAGGCCTAACATTTTTCATTCCTTGGCTTTTTGTGCGGTCCTTAACTTGTTCTCGAGCTTCTTTGTTAACCTCCAAGTTTCTGCCCCATATGTCAGCACCGGTAGAATGCAATGATTGTACACTTTTCTTTTCAACGACGGTGGTAAGCTCTGTGATGAGCAGGTTCTTTTGTCTAATATTTTCTGGCGGTTCTCTGAGGCGAAGCCTCCCAGAACCCAATCGAGGAGAAAGCCATTTGTTGATAAACACACAAACTTTTAATAAAACTAAAAGGAAAAGAAAACCATAAACCAAACACACAAAGATAACATGAAAACACGTAGCTGGAACGCCAATGATATGAGGCAAGTTCGGACAGGCTGCGGGTGTGAGTATGCACTACAGTCTCGACGCGGCGAAGCGGAGACGAGACGACGAGATAAGCGGTGTTGGTCTCACCAAAAGACGTTGTGTCGGAGCGTCGTACAGGCTGCCAGAGCGTGGCAGCTCTGGCTCGGAGGGAGAAGATAGACGGCTCGGTAGCACGAGCCGACGGTGGTGGCGTTCTGGTCGGGCAGCTGATCGTGGCACTCGGGCACGTAGCCCGACAGCTTAGGTTCTGCCCACGGACGCAGACGCTCACCGGCCTCGGGCAGCAGCAGTTGATTATCGGGCAGGGTGGCGATGCCCGGGAAGGCAGGCGGCTTGGCAGCAGTGGTTGAGGGCGGCAGCGTTCTGGCCGGGCAGCTGGACGTGGAGCTCGGGCCCGTAGCCCAACAGCTCTCGGTCTGCCCACGAGCGCAGATGCTTGCCGGCCTCGGGCAGCGGTTGACGATCAGGAAGAGTGGCGACTCCCAGGAACGGGTTGGCAGGAGGCCCCGGCCGGGTGAAGTCTTGGTGGCTCGGGTCCGGAACCCGACGGCTGTCTTCAACTCCCGATCCGGTGGCCTACCTTCTCCTGGTGCCGCTTCTCGAACTCCTCCTCCCTACTGCCAGCGCGGCTCCTTTTTCTGCTGCTCTGGTCGATTCGTCGACTTCTCATTGGCTGCTCGGGTCTCCGTGTTCCTTTGCGATTGGATTGGCTTTCTTTTGTTGTTTTCCTTGTGCCGCGTGTTCACGTGCTGGCCGCTCTTCGGCGTCGTCGTTTTCGACGCGGCGCGGTAGAGTGGCGCGCGCTCTCCTTGTCGTCTGCTTCTTGTTTGAAATGCACCGCACCTTGTCGCACACCACAAATATCACCGTCGCGCACCACACATCACAAGCTCCCAGCAAGGATTTGGTAATGCCTGCCGTATGCCTTCCGGCCCAGTTTTATTCTTCTGTAAGCTTCCTCCTCATGATCAGGTTCCCCTGGGGCTAATTGACCGAGATAAACGTACTCCTTTACAGACTCTAGAGGCTGACTGGAGATCCTGTATTCTGACTGGCTGACTGGCTATCCAAGGCGGCCATTAAGGTCTATCAAACCGGGATGGTCTCCCCTCAGGCCCTCCGCATTCTCCAAAGCATCAAAAGAATATCTCCCCATTCTCTCACTTGGTTTCCCGCTCACTTGGGGTCGATTGAGGGTTCTCCCTCTAACGATAAGGAGGCCGCGCACGAGGCCGGCCGCGCGCGGACTCACTGGCCGCGCCATCTCTGCAGTCCCCCTGCCCCTCGGGGAACCCTTGCTCACGCTGTGAGATCACCAAACACTACTATCTGTCAAGACGGGTATTCCCCCTCTCGCACCCTACGATATGCAAGGCTCGGGCGGTGACCCTGCGACTTTTTACAAGCCTATGTCTATCCTAAATTTGCGGTTCTTCATGCTATACAGGGTGTTTCATTGTAGCTGCACCAATTTTTTTAAACTGCCTGCGGCAGGTAGCAAAACTATAATCCTAGATCTAACAACTCAATGAGACGGCCATTGCTTCCACGAGAAATCAAAACGTCTATTTTAATATTTACCATAATTACGCTAATGAACCTTTTAAATAATTATTTGCAGCACATCTTTCAATGTACGAAGCATAGCCGCTGAGTTCGCAAGGCGTATCCACTTGGAACGAATTCTCAGGACTGAACCAGTTCCCAGATAATAATTTTCAATGTGTCCGACGAAATGCATGGGCGTTCCAGCTAACTTTGAGCTTCAATGCATGAAACAGCGTTTTCTTCAAAAAGTTAGCTGTACCGCCCATGAATTTCGTCGGACGCTTTAAAAACAAAGTTTTAAAAATTTGGTGCAGTTAAATGAAACACTCTGTATACCCTGAAAGGTATCCCAGTGCGGACTTCCCTGTTAGTGGACTAACAGCAACATTGGACCACGTGTTGTGGGAATGTGAAGCCATTGGCTCTGCCTTCAGAGAGGATAGGTGGGCAGCACCGAGAGTAGAGATGGGTCACTCAGGAGCGAGCCGGATCTTGTGAACGGCTGTTTTTAAAGAGCGAATGAGCCGTGGTTTAGTAAAAGTGAGCGGCGGTTCTTTTGGAGAAAGGGAGCCGGTTATCTCGCGTTCTGTCAGCCGTGCCGATGCACTCCGTCAGTGCCGGGTCTTCTGCTGGGTGCGACTTCCGCGCCACCTATTAGCAGTACGAGAAAGCAATTGCCCTCCCGCCCTTCCTCGAAACAGTCGCCTTCGCCCCCTCGCTTGCGGCTGTCTTCTGAGCCGCTCTTTTTGAAGAACGAATGAGTTGCGGTTCACTTGAGCGGCCGTTCTTTCGGAGAGAGGAAGCCGGCTCCCTCTCGTTCAGTGAACCGTGAGGTACCGTTCCTAGAGAGCGCTCAGGAGCGAGCCGGATCTTTTGAGCCACTCGTTTGAAGAGTGAGGGAGCCGTGGTTCAGTAAGTGAGCGGCGGTTCTTTCGGAGAGAGGAAGCCGGCTCTCTCTCGTTCAGTGAGCCGTGCCGAACCGTTCTATCAGAACCGGGCCTTCTGCTGGGTTTCGAGGTGTCTTTTTCTGACCGACGAGTGGTGGCCGGCGTGGGCAGACTTGCACTACTCGTACTCGCTCGCAATGTGTGGTGTGCGCAGCAGTCCCGCTTTTTTTGTGCGTCCTATGGTGTGGCACCCGAGGCCACCGAGGGGAGAAGTAAAGAAGCCTTAATTGGCAAATGATGGCACCGTTCGTTGCCTGCTGCTGTTCGAACGATGTCTCACGACTCTCACCGATCGCACATCGTGCGCTGGTGCAAGAACACTTCGAAGATGGTCTTCCGTGTCTTTAAAGACAGCAGGTGAACGTACAGTTGACGTCCTGATCTTCATTTGTGCTAATTACTGTGGTCATGAAAATGTCACCCAATGCACCCACTTGTGTGCATTTTCTGAGCGTGTATCATTAGCACGTCATAAAACGAGGCCAATCATCTGTTGCGTTGTAATAGAACTTCATTTCGTTTTTTTTTTTTGTTTTTTTTTTTGTCGTGGCGCATAAGGCATGATCGCTTGTATCGCACGTGCGCTCAAGCAAAAAAAAAAAAAAACGAAATGTACGTGCGACAGTTTTGTGGATCTTTCGTATGATTTAAGGGGCGAAGCTCCTTAGGGCGTGGGTCTGTCCTTCCTCCGATGTATTATGTAGCCACCTGTAGTTTTATGAAGTGTTCACTAGATGGCGTAAGTGGTAGCCACCTGTAGTTTTGTGAAGTGGTCACTAGATGGCGTAAGTGTCGATCTTTCTATATATAAGTGTATATAATGTCACTAGATGGAGCTAGTTTTTCGTATAGTTGATGAGAAAACCTACAATGTAGTGTGACGGGTGACCGCTAGGGGTGTTATAATAAAAGGTGCTCGCTCTTGGCGCGCTTTCTCTTTCGCTCGGAGTCGCCGGATGGAAGACAAGGCTGCGGAGTGGAGAGCACGGCAGGCGGCGGCGGCGCGCGCTCGCAGGCAGAATCCCGCAGTGAGAGGCCGCGCTTCACGACAGGCAGCGCGGCGGCGGCGCGAAGACCCCGTAGTGCGAGAACGAGAAGCGGCACGGCTGCGGCGCGAATTCTCAGGCGTTCGCGAAAGCGAAGCAGTGGCGTTATCCAACCGTTATCCCTTCATTTCACGGACTACAAAGCCGTTGTAATGACGGGACTCCGCAAACCAAGCATCTAAGAGAAGCATCTAAGAAAATAAAACGTATTGTATATATACACGCACTGTTTCTCACGTGTTTACTTGATCATATACTGGGCAAATTACTCGAAGTATTCACAGTTTACCGATGATCCCATCCCTCCGGAGCTTCGCCCCATCATCATCATTCACCTCGTGGATATGCTGTGATTTTTGTATTGTGCTTCAAGAAACGATTTCTACATTCATTTTGCAAGGCGTTGCAGCTCACTCATATTATAGTGAACGTACGTATGTGAATAAATGAATAAAGTTGAAAGATATTGTACAATCATTTTGTGTTCTTAGTTTGACGAAAGTTGATCTTAAAGTACTATAAAAACAGACAAGCTTCTGTAATTAAGATGAAGAGACATATTTTATTTTCTGAAAAAAATACGTCGCATTTTGCCTGTTACAATATCGTAAGCATTTTATCGCCAGTATCAGAAAAGAAAGTTTCATTACAAGTAAAAATTCACGGTTTTAGTATATGTAAAAATATTCTCTAAACAGCGAAAATACCAATAACACGGTTATTCATTATGTATATATCCTTTGTTCAAAGCCAAATAACAAGTGAATATGCATAACACAGGTTACACGTTTAAGTGAACTGAGCCGTTCCGAGCCGCTCATTGAAGTGAGCCGTTTTGCCATCTCTAAACGAGAGAGAGAAAGAAAGGGAAAAAAATGTCACAGTTTCGCCCTAAGGGCGAAGCAATGAATGCGATAGCAACAAAGCAATGTCATACGACGTAAGGTGAGCGGCTTTGGTAGCAATATGAATTGTAGTAAACATGACCTGATTAAGTAAGCAGGTGTGCTGCGGCGTAAGTAGACCGACATGAAGAGAGACTCGATGACCACGAGAAGGCGCGTGTGAAACGGTGGTGTTGATGAGAAGCGCTTCCCGTGGGCAGCGCGTGCGAAGGGACACACCTGTAGCGCTGCACTGCCGATCCGGGCAGCATTGCATGTGTAGCGTGCGTTGGAAAATGTGGCCCGACTAGTACTAACTGAATGAACAAGCGTGGTGTGAGCGCGCACAAACAAACATGAATAGATCACACTGAATGACTGCAGACAACGACCGTCAAAACTCTGGCAGCAAGCGGATACGCCGCAGCGGCGAAGGTACGTGCGGTCTATCGCTTCAACGGAAACTGAGCGGCGAATACACGGGCATAAAGGTCAGAGCCGTGTGGAGATAAGAGACGGTGCGAGCGAGCGACGAGCGCGGTTGTTGGCAGAGTAGAAATGCGCCCCCCCCCGCCCCCCCCCCCCCCGCTTCCTCCGGCGCTCGCTTCCCGCTTCCTTGCTTGCGCGTGGAAGATTGAGTGCGTTCGCTCTCCGTGACAGCGTGCGTCCCCGCAGGCTTCCGCTCGGGCATACGGCGCGCGGCAGAGATTTTATCTATACGGAACCTCACGGCGACGGCGACGCCGACGGCAGAAATACGGTGGAAGTGTCCATATAATTGCTATCGCAATAAAACAAGGAGGTTAGCCAGTGTAAATACCGGCTGGCTACCTTGTACTGGGGAAAGGGGTAATGGGAATAAAAGGTGATCGAAGAAACAAAGAAATAAAAAAAAATTAAGTAAGAAAAATTCGCGCAATAACGCACTCAACGACCAAACCCTGGCCGTCCAGATTGCCGGCGATCGGGCCGTCAAGCTCGGCTTGGCGGTCCCTACGTGGGACTAGCCGGGTCAAACGGGGTCTCCCCTGCGTCTTCTCTGGACCTAAGTAAAGTTCTTTCACTCATCACGCACTCACGCTTTAGTGAGCTGTGCCGTGAATGAATTAGGTATGTGCCACTCTTTAATGAACTTCTCGCTTACTTGGCTGACTGAATGTGTGCCACTGGTTCTGCCGCAAGCGAGAAAACAATTCTCAGCCTTCGCAGAAAGCGGCGGACGACGCTTCTCGTCTTGAAGGCCACGCCCTACCTTTGTGGCACTGCCACTAAATGACGCAGGTAACACTTTAAGCATGTGTCTCCCGCTATTTAGGAGGTTATCCGCGGTGCACGAGCGTTTATTGTTGTGCGCGCTGTGTTCGTGTTGAAGCTATAGAGGCAACACGAAGGGGCATTTCTCACCGCTGCCGCCGCATTTGATCATGTCAGCATTGTGTCAGCGAGTGTGGACGTTTATCGAGTCAAATGTGTTCGTGCTCACCTGTTCGCGCGTGAACAGTTCTTGCTTGTTATTTATTTTATATGTGAATGATTAGAGCACTTGATACAACTGAATAAACTAATAACATTAAGGTACACAGCTGTCTAATACTATGCTATCGCAATGAATTCTTCGCCCGATACTGTATATTTTTTAGCGAAACTGCCTAGGTGATAAAGCGCCGCTAATAAACGCTGTTCTTTTCGTCATACTGTGATCGTTTTGCTGTAGAAGGCCACTATCTTACTACAGACGCCGGTTCAATCCCCCATAGTAGGATGAGCCGCGAGTTGGACGGAAAACGACTACTGATCGAACGATACTGAAACTATACGTGGTTACAACATATTGGCGCGACGCATGACTCAGGGCAAATGCCGCCGGGTATTGAAGTAACAGCTACGGCAGCTACGAAACACATCTTCTAGGCTGGAATTACATTCCGCCTGCTGAGGCAAGCGTCGGTGACTTTATGGATGCAGTAACAGGCTTTTGTGCTAGAGGAACTTACAGGATCCAGCTATCTGACGCATGTAATACTATAGGCTTATTTAAAGATGCATATCCTAATACGTATTCTCAACTGCACAGACGCTATGCCAATGAAATAATCCTGAGGAGTGCAGAATAGCTTAAAGCTACAAAGTACAGGTATCGATTGAGTACCAAAGAAACCATTATGCTTGGGATTAGCTTAACGGCACTAGAAAATGAGTTTACATACTTCTGTTGGCAAGACGGAGCCGCCGCTCCCATAAGGAGTCCAAGCCGCCGCTCTCAAGCGTTGAGAAGTACAGTCTGCGGTTACTCGTTCGTTTACGTTTCTGGTTTAGCCAGTAACCACTCTTATCACAATTTCATTGGTGCAGAAGGCCCAGAGTCTTCAAGGTGCGCGAACACGTTAAGTGAACGATCGATGGGACCATTTTGCGTTGTTGCTCGCCGCAAGTCAGTTACGAGTAGTGGTCAGCATGTACAGCGTTGCCCATCCATAGCGGACACACGCGAGTGCGTTAGCGCGCTCTGCCACATGCGGTCGCGGGGAGAAATATTTACGCAGGCGCATTAATAGTCACAGGCGGCGACTACGTCATTTAATCTGCTATTGTGCTGGCTTCCAGAAAACCCAGAAAAAACGTCGCCTGATACTGGCACCGTATATTCGTCTGCATCGTGATGCCCTAAAGCCCGTCTTTCGTGTAAACATTCGCAAAGCGCAGTGTTGAAGTGCACGCGGCACAACAAATTGCTTGAAGTGGTAAACACGTACGTCGAGAATAAAGTTTTTATAGAGTTGATATTTTTTTTCAATATATCATAGCACGCTGTATGTATGACGGGTGCGCCTTGCTACTCCTCTCAACACACCTAATTTGTGATTACCCAGCCATTAGGGAAAATGTGTAGACGCGACAATGTATATATGCTTCGTATATAAATGTTGAAAACATTTTAAGTTTATTAACTGACCACTTTGTTTAACTGTATATATACCTTCACTATTTATTACGTTTCGAAAGGTGGCGTCCTACACGTAGGGCACTAGGCATATTGGGTGGCATTTCGGGAGCATTAGTAACGCGTGTTCCATATATGCTACCATGTACATAATAGCGTAATCAAGAATTCATCCCTGAAATAAGCTGTGTTGTTCCTTTTAGTTAATGGGAATAGGTTCCACTGCTAAGGCTTCTGACAAAGTCTGAGAAAGGCTGAAAAAATGTGGTTGATCCCTCTTATATAGGAATCGGTATAGAACACGAAAGTTAAACGTGTCTTCACAGAAGTAGTGTAATGTTTATTGCACATTGATATATAATGTCAATTGGTGTTTTGTGGCTAAAGCGCCCTTAGGCGTTTATGCACCCACGCTGACGCCTGGTGGCACGTCTCCTCCATCACGACTACCAACGTCGATGACCATGAGCAACCGTCGTGCATATGGAAGCTGCACTACGCTGCACACGCTAGCACAACGCGAAAGACGAAGCACGTAACTGACACACTAATACAACGCGCAAGACAAAGCACGTAACTGAATCGTCACCGAGTCAAATCAGCGCGTACAGCGCGTCGTAATTGCAGCCTCCGCGATCAACTTCAGAAACATTTTCAGAGCTTATTGCGGAGGCCACGCTCCGCTGTGCTGAGTACGGTGAACGCCACCTGGCGTTGGTAGTGCTTCTTGATGCCAGCGTCCCTTCGAATGCTGGCATCGAGGCGTCGTAGTGCTGAGACCACCGAAGCGTTCACTGTCGGTGCGCGTTAGTGTCATAATGCAGTACTTCTCTTTTCTGCTCGTAGGCGGCGGCACCGCCCCGAGCAAGAGCGCGGGTACACGGAGGAGTGTTAGATATATAAGGCATGTCTGTGTAGCTCTCTGCAAATGCGTTTGTGGCGCAATGGGTTAAACGCTCGGCGATCTATCGTCGCGGACCGAGAGGTCGTGGGTTCGATTTCCAGATTTTGCATGTTTGTGGAACTTTTTCTTCTGGTTTCTTTCTTTGTATTATGTTCGTGTACATTGTAAGCTGACGTATTTCCGTGACGGAAATACGTCAGTGAAGTCTTGGTGGACCCCGGCATAAAACACTTTCGTGTTAATAATTTTGTGCCACGCTGACTCTCGTGATGTGGTGGCCTGATCCGTCTAGATTCTTCCCCCTGAAAGTCACGCTGCAGCAGCAAATTATTGGGAAATCTGTGCCCAATATGCACCCAGCGTGAATCATCCGCCACACAGCACTTTACCGACAAAAGCAGTAGGCAAAGCTTTGCAATGCAGGGAGAGATACGTTGTCACTGAGCTACCAGCATAATGACAAAAATTTTGTGCAAAGTGAGTGACCGCACCAGTTTTACGCATTTTCCTAGCACCCAGTTCAGTGGCACGCCAATTTATGTCGAACCAAACCTTACTGCAACAGATCTATACGAGAACATTTTCGCCAACGAGGTGGTCACCGTCTTTGTAGATATGAGAATCTAGTATGCAAATCAATATAATTGGTGCTAACAGGACACTCGTTAAGATGAAGTGTTTTAGGCGCGTTCTCTCTGCTGCACCTTCCGAGCCTGATATAGTACCACTGAAATTTTATGTTTAAGCTAATTCTTGGGTAATCACCTATCGCTATAAGTGCTTCAAAGCTGTTTCAGCAGCGTGTGGTGTGGTGTTTCAGCAGCTCATGGCGTGGAACGTAAACAACAGGTACAGACACTTGAAAAATCAATTAAAATGTCGTAAAAAGTCGTGACCTTTTCTAATCCCCGAGCATATTTACAACGTAGGTATAATGCAGAGCCTTCACCAAGGACTTTGCAGAATATTATATGGTTGTATAAGGAAGAAGCGGTCTTCTTCACTACTTCTGTTACCTTTTTGATGTGCATCAACAATGCGTTCCACCTGTAAATGGTGAATGTCATGTTTCAGAGGCATCTAGCAGTCTTAAATCACAAGACTTATCGCTATAAGCCATCGCCTGTAAAGTTCTAAGATTATTTGTTTAGAACAAAAAAAATGATCTAACCCGTCTGACAACACTGTCACTCCGCAGGGCAAGTGAACTATTTTTACTGCAACACGATAAGTGCCACGCTTTGTAAAAAAATTCACCAGCCCTTCCCCTGTCGAGGAAATGGCGTAAGCGAAGCTTGCCGTATTCTTACTTGACCTACTACTTTTCCTTCCCTTTCGTACTACTGTTCCTTTCCTTTCATACTATTTGTCCATCCGTTTACTTCTGATTCTCCTTTCTTTTCGCAAAACTTTGCCTTCCTTTGCGTTGTACGATTCCCTGCTCGTCGCTGTTTCCGCTTGCGTTCAATGTCTTGAGTTTGCTCGGTGGCGTAGTTAGCAGCATTCGCCCGCCATTGTCCCTCGCGATTGCTCCAAATTAAATTGCTTTAAAATTACATTTATCCGTCGCGTAAGACAATGAATTGCTCATGCCCCCTTAAGCAAGCGCTCATACCCCCCTAAAATCAGCCTTCCCGTCACGATGACAGGAGAGACAGGAACTCTGGAATTATGAGAGACAATGGCGCGTGCCGAGAACGAGCACGAGCGCAACTCTTACGACCACGCACCTGCCCCGCCTAGCCATGACGTCACTTCGCGTCGCCCAGGAACCACCTGGCATAGCTGCTCCCCCGCTTCGCCTAGGCATGCCATCGCTTCGCCAAGCTCTTCAAGCCGCTCTTCCCAGCTACCGCGCACATGATTCGCCTAGTCACACCGACACGGCGCGCCCGCCGAGGGATCACGTGACCTCGTCCAGAACTCTGGCTCGCGCCAAAACCTCCTGGCTCCGCCGGGTAGGCGGAGCCGAAATTCGTCACGGCACTGTGCGCCAACACTGTTCGCGGGCTGTGTGGGCTTTGTCTAGCTGTGCCCGGCAAGTGTGGAGGCGGAGCTTAGTCGGGACGTCACCGAGAGATTAAAGCTCAGAGCCACCGCGACGGCGGCAGAACTATCGTTGACTTTGTGGCCAGTACATGTAGCCTTGACATGGGACAACCAAAGAGTCGGACACCCGAAGAAGAAGCCGCTGACCTTGAAGCACGGCCAAGTGAGAATCTGCGTGTCGGCTGCAAGCCGATTAGGAATACCGTGCCGACCAGCACTTAGCATATCCTAGCAAAACTTAGCCAAGCCTAGTAAGACCTGGAAGAATCTAGATCGATCACCAGCTCCGCTGTTTACTCCAGGCTTGCACCACTACTGCAAGCTGCCCACATTTTTTAGGCCACACACAATGCACTACTCTAAAGACCTTGTAATCGTTTATACACGGATTGTGCAGGCGCCGTCAATACCATGACTGCTCAGCGGCGGCGCCTACAGCTCAAGTGCGTCACGGGCGTCTGAGTTGTTGCTAGCGCAAAAGCTGAGAGTCACTAAAGTATGATTACGTGATTTGAATGCCAAAGCATAATGTCTTCTCTAAGTTATCACCTTGAATCAAAAGTGCACCTGAATCCACCTTAATCCAGTTTCGTCCACGCTTAATCCAATTTATTTCACTTTAATCCTCCTTTATCCACCTTCATAGAACTTAATTCGCTTAAATCCACCTTAATATAATTTTGGGAGTAGGCCACGTGGGTTTTTTTGGATGTGGACCTTGTCGTCCGTCCGACGCCGTGGCAGGTCCAGCGCCTGGAGCGTGATGTCATCACTTGGTCACGTGGGCTTCGGTACCATCGGAAGATAACAACAGAGAGCGGGTTTTCCGCTTCATGGAGCTTATAAGTCTTTCTCCTTACTACTAAAAAAAGCGAACAAAAACGAGCTCTGAACTGGAGGGTCAACAGGAGAAATAGGGACCAGGCTTCATGACTAGAAAGAGAGATAGATAAAGGTCTCATAGAGGGAAGAGGCGCTATCTCTGCTCTTCTGCGGGGACCACGACCTAGTCTCCGTGAAGTAGGAATAAAAGTAGCACGTTTGTAGTATGACAGTTGAATGTGTGAGTGCCTTGCGATTCTTTCGGTCTCTCTGCGTGTCGCTCGTTTGCATTTGCTGCCTTGAATGTAAACGCACGAATCATGAAAAACCATGTATCATGTCCGGAGGACATTGGAAGGTTAGGCTAGCAGAAGGAAGGCTAGCAGAAGGAGTGCGGATTTGCATTTACTGCGCAAGTTGGAAAAATCATTTCCATGAATTCAAGGACGAACAGCGTTCAAAACAACATTTTATTTCTATAAAAGGCTCACGAACATGGTAAAGAGATTGTTGGCTTTAGGACAAATACTGCTGGCAAAGTTGGTTGTGTAGAATCGTACATTGGATGTCATAAATTATTGTTGCTCAGTACAGTGTTGTACGACCTTGGTTTCTTATTTTAACAATGGTTTGATAATCAATACGCAGGTGTGGCAAAGCTGTTGTTGACCAGAGGTGGGAATGACTAGGCGTCTTCCACGAAAAGCAAGGCATACCGAAAAGTGCAACTCATTCTCACCTTCAAAGTATGATCTGCCCAGTTGGTCACCTCTATCAGAAAGACCAAGCATTACGAACATTGTAGGCTATCTTGTGGTGAACAGGAACATTCAGCGCTTTGTCACAGAGGTGCTCTGTCATTTCGATGAATAGATTAAACTGACGCCCAATATTGGCCACAAGAAAATCCATACTGGCTGCGGCAACATACGCACCAAGTTTGCTGGAGTGTGAATTTGTGGTGTGGCACACTCGGGGACAGGATCAGTGCATCTCACTTTTTTCAGGACAACCTCAACATATAGAGGTACACCCAAGACATACTAAGTATTGTCATTGAAATGTTTGTCTTCAATTACCCTCTTAATGACCTGCGCCAAGTATGGTTCAAGCATGACGTAGTGCCACCACAATTCTCCACCTCTTCAAAGAGCTGGTTGAATAGTAATTTTCCACACCAGTGGATTGGGCGCGCAGGAGCTTTGTTTTGGCCACCCAGATCCCCTTACGTTTTTCCGCTCGACGTTTTTTAGAACACGTAAAAGGACGAATTTATGAACCTACTGACGTTATTTCCACGAATAAAATAGTAATAGCTGCCTGGGCGAGAATCGACCCTGAACTACTGCGCATAGTGATCGAGTCAACGCGAGAGCAATTTACGCTTTGCGTTGCTGTGGTCGGAAAGCATATTGAATATCTTTAAAGCCCTGCCATCTTGATGGGTGTCGTCTTTTCATGAAAAGTGGGATTCGGGCATGAGCACGACGTTAAAATAGCAGAACGAAATGTGTGTTACCACGGCTAAATATGTTTTTGTTCTAATTGACTTTATTTACATTACAATGTTTAGAAATTAGCAGTCGCTTTATTTCGTCACCCAGGCAAGAACAATGCCCGCTCGTCTAGTCACCTCTACGCGTGCGCATTGCCCTCCGGCTTTCCGCTGGCTCCCTCATCTCGGTCTGACAGCTGCCGCCGTCGTTACAGAATTTGCGGTTGCATGTTTCGGCAGCGGTTCCGGGCTCTCCGATTTTTCATTTCGCCATCCGAGAGTGAAAGGGGAGCAGTTATCATCTTACCCTATGCCTCCACCCCGTTTTCAGACTAAACGCCGCACGCAAGAGCCGCGTCAAACCACGGAGGAGCTTTGCGCCGATCTCCACTGTCTTGCATGCGTAATCATGCGAGCGGAAATTGAAACTTGCAGTCGAATATCTCGGAACACGGGCATGCTAGAAAAATTCTGCTAAGTTGAACTGTGTGGAATTACGACATCCTCCAACTTTTCAGTACAAACATGCCCGCTTACTGCACTCACTAAAACGTTCATTTTTTTCAATATTCGTAATAATAAAGCAACATGACAGGGTGGGCAGGGAAGTTCACGTCGTTACCGACTCGTAACAGGCCTGCCGCAACTTTACCAATGGACGAACACCGGTGCTGGCGGATTCTTGCAGCCCGAGGCTGCAAGAATCCCATTAAATCACGTGGACGCCGGGTCACGCGGGACTGGAGGGGAACGAAAGGGCGAACGCCTTAGCTCGAGCGCTAATTAACCGAGCGGGGTAAAACCAATCGTCTGATCAATCCCCACCCTTTACCTTTATGCCCCTGCCATCAAATTACTGCGACCGACTCGAGATCCAGCGACTCAACCGCAGGATTTATCCTCCCCCTCGCAGAAAGCTCAGCACTGAAGAAGCAATAGCCCTCAGACTTATCCGAACAAACACATTCGCAAACCTACACAGATACAGCAAAATATACCCACAAACATATCGCGGCATCTGCCCCTGGTGCGGCGACACACGCCCTACGCTCTTTCACATCTCGTGGGGGTGCGGGGGCAAACCTGAACATTTAAAGACGCCTAACACGTCATTTGAGCGGTGGGAGGTACAGCTGACTAGCGATACCCTGGCGGGACAAGAAGCTCTCGTCCAGCAAGTACGTCGAGCAGCCATGGCCAGTGGAGTCCTGGAATGAGGACACCACCCACTCGTCCTCAAGATCAACTCGATGGTCTAAATAAATGTTTTTCTCTCTCTCTCTCACTCTCTCTCAATATTGGTTAATAGCCCAGCAGACAGCGATAATTATCATCTTACTTCGTGTGCCGCTGCCCAGATAACGTATTTTCGTATGTGAACTTCACGTATCTGGCACCACCTCATGTTAAGAAAAGCGTAAAACTAAATTTTGATCACCCTCTTTAATGTGACAATGGGTGCTCAGCAGTTTGCACAATTCTTGAAACAACGACTCCGCAATCAGTCCACCCTACTATCACATTGTTACAACTCACGAGTTGGTTGCGTTTTGTGCGACAGTGGGGATAGACGATGGGTATATGCGGGTAACAACGGCACTTCGACTGAGACGCTTCTGAACGGCGCTTCTGAAGCTGGCCAAGCCAGCTGTGTTGGGCGGTGAAAAATTTGTTTGTTGTTTCCACGCGACCAATATTTCTGGTGAGGCTGCTAATTCGGCCGTTAGATTAACTTGTTACTAAAGCTAGATAAATAAGACAAACATGGAGACCGCCGGCAAAGGCAATGTCCTCTGGGAAGGACATCTGCGAGTTCATGTGCATGCACGGCCGATTGTAACCATTACACTGCGGTGTGTAATGAATGTCGTCACCTTCTCAGTGAGCAATAACAGCGGCTATAAACGGCACACAAAATCAGCTTTTTTTACGTCCCATGAATCAACGCATGTTTGGTGCACCGCCAACCAAAGTTCAACGCTGTTTGCATTCTGGAATTTCTTTGAGGGGCACAATGGTGTGTCCTTTTGACTAGTTTTGTTCACCCATACCCAGCGCAATTCTACGCGCACGCGTAGTTGGGCAGGAAAGATCAACGTATGGTTCAGCACATAACTGGCTCACGGAGGCTTCGGTGGTTGGGGTTTATCTTGGTTTCGTTAGGTTTCTTCCTTTTATTGTTTGCTTGTTCTTTCGGCCTTTCCCATAACCTTCGCCTATTCTTAACCATTTTCTGACACGTCACAAGATACGAATAAATCAGTTGTGAACTTACGCACCAGCCGTTGGCGTCGTCATTGCTCCCGCCCTCGTCATCAGGTACGCTTCACGCGAAGAAACTATGAATTGGAACTGAACCGGCACGAAATCTAATTTTAATAGACGACCTAATTAATACAAATTCTTCGGGGCGCTATGAGCCGTGACAGTTGTTCCCATTGGGGTATAAGGTACCGGAACTTAATTCAAAGCAAATATACGATAAATAATTTATTTGTCTGTACCACCTTATCCCCATATTTTGATAGTGGACAAAACGTAGCTAGTTAGCATACCACATATTCTATTCACATCTTGTGGTAAAGTGTGATACGTGTTTCATTACGGGGTGAACTAGCAAGTACGTCAATTCCGCCATAATTAAGCAATCTTGGCAGAGTCCATTATAACTGGATTCGTTTTTTTTCGTACACCCGCTAAAGCGAACACAAAATTTAAATGTCGCTGTATTATTTCCTGATTATTAACCACTACATCGGAGGACGTTCTAAGAACATATTTCACGAGAAAGTGAATCGAATGTATTCTTTAGGGTGTTCATGAACTGTAAAGTGTGATACATTTTTTCTTTACCTTGTAAACTAGCAAGTACGTTATTTCCGCCATAATTCACCAGTCCTGCCAGAGTACATTATAACTGGATTCGCTTTTTTTGGACACCTGCTATAGCAAAAACAAAATTTAAAAATCGCTGTCTTATTTCCTGATTATTAGCCACTACATCGTACGATGTTCTAAAAACATAATTCATGAGAAAATGAATCGAATGTATTCTTTAGCGTGTTCGTGAATCTTTTGCAGAAATGAAACCTTGTTTTCTACGCTGTTCATTCTTGAATTCATGGAAATGTTGTTCTCAATGTTCGCAAGAAAGGCGAATATGCACCAGTGCATTTATCATCTGCTATGCTCACCTTCCAATGTCCTCGAAAAATTATGCATATTTATTCATGATTCAAGTGTATATATTCAAGGTAGCAAACGTACACGGAGCAGAGTGACTGAGACAATCGCAAGGCGAATATGCATTCATATTTTATACGAACGAGCTACTTCTATTCCTGGTTAGGAAATTTCAGCGAAAACACAAGGGACAAAGAAGTAAATGCCACACACGGGCGCTGTTCGTGCTGAATTTTCGTATCCATGACTCCAATATTCGAACTAGCCCAAAAAATCTGTCTTGATACTTCTAATCTGTCTTCACGAAAACTCAGCTGTGCTCTCTGCAGAGAAGCAGAGATAGCGTCTCTTCCATCTATACAACACCTGCGTCTCTTTTTCTAGTCATGAATCCATGCCCATATTCCAGCCATTGCACCGCCAGTTCAGATCACGTTTCTTTATTATTAGAGGCACTAGCATCGAGTGACTCTTGTTTATTGTGCAGCATTTCTGGTTCACCTCCTGAGACGACCTGGGACGAGATTGAAAATGAAGCAGTTAAAAGAGCACGAAAACAATAGTACTGCACAAATTGAGTTACTCATGTTTCTGGAATAATTGAAATTAGAAATCACTGATATACCGGGGACGAAATTCAATATAAATAATAAAAAATAAAAAAAAACTGCACAGTACAAAATTCATGGGTTTCATTATCGATATGATATAGACCCATTAGCTTGCTTTCAGTATTGCATAAAATATTCACCAAGATAATTTCCAATAGAATCAGGGCAACACTTGACTTCAGCCAACCAAGAGAACAGGCTGGATTCAGGAAGGGATATTCTACGATGGATCATATCCATGTCATAAATCAGGTAATCGAGAAATCTGCGGAGTACAATCAACCTCTCTACATGGCTTTCATAGATTATGAAAAGGCATTTGATTCAGTAGAGATACCAGCAGTCATAGAGGCATCGCGTAATCAAGGAGTACAAGAGGCATACGTGAATATCGTAGCAAACATCTACAAGGATTCTACAGCTACCTTAGTTCTCAACAAGAAAAGTAGAAAGTTACCTATCAAGAAAGGGGTCAGGCATGGAGAGACAATCTCTCCAATGCTATTCACTGCATGCTTAGAAGTATTCAAGCTCTTAGACTGGGAAGGCTTAGGAGTGAGGATCAACGGCGAATATCTCAGCAACCTTCGGTTTGCAGATGACATTGTCCTATTCAGCAACAATGGAGACGAATTACAACAAATGATTGAGGACCTTAATCGACAAAGTGTAAGAATTGGGTTGAAGATGAATATGCAGAAGACAAAGATAATATTCAATAGCCTGGCATGGGAACAAGAATTCAAGATCGTCAGTCAGCCTCTAGGTCTGTAAAGGAGTACGTTTATCTAGGTCAATTACTCATACGGGACCCTGATCACGAGAAAGAAATTTACAGAAGAATAAAATTGGGCTGGAGTGCATACGGCAGGCATTACCAAAACCTGACTGGGAGCTTACCACTGTCGTTGAAAAGAAAAGTGTACAATCATTGCATTCTACCGGTGCTAACATATGGGGCAGAAACTTGGAGGTTAACAAAGAAGCTTGAGAACAAGTTAAGGACCGCACAAAGAGCGATGGAACGAAAAATCTTAGGACTAACGTTAAGAGACAGCAAGAGAGCGGTGTGGATCAGAGAACAACCGGGGATAGCCGATATTCTAGTTGACATTAATCAGAAGAAATGGAGGTGGGCAGGCCATGTAATGCGTAGGATGGATAACGGGTGAACCATTAGGGTTACAGAATGGATACCAAGAGAAGGGAAGCGCAGTCCAGGTTGGCAGAAAACCAGATGGGATGATGAAGTTAGGAAATTTGCAGGCGCAAGTTGGAATACGCTAGCGCAAGACAGGCGTAATTGGAGATCGCAGGGAGAGGCCTTCGTCCTGCAGTGGACATAAAATATAGGCTGCTGCTGCTGCTGCTGATGATGATGATATCATAGCACAAGTTTAGTTGCAAGTTGAGCTACTGAAGTGTCTGGAATAATTAGAAATAATTAACTTCCCGCTCACCTCCTGAGACGACCGGGGACGAAATTCAAAATCAATTCGAAAAAATAAGAAAAGTCCAGTACAAAATTCATGGGTTTCATTTGATTTCTAATTATTTCTAATCATTGCAGATACCTTCAGTAAAATCACTTGCAGCTAAACTTGTGCTTTGAGATCATGTTGTCCCCACTACTACAGGTGACATTATGATATCAAAGCATAAGTTTAGTTACAAGTGGAGTTAGTGAAGTGTCGGCAATGAATATAATGAATTAGAAATCAGAAATTATCAGTGACAAATTTTTTATTTTATTTATTTATTTATTTATACGCATACCTCACAGGCTCCAACTGGAGTATTGCGTGAGGGGGATAAGAGAAACAACATATAGCGAAAGCAGGAGAACGTAGCAAACAACAAATCAAACAACTGAAAAAAAGTGGCAGATGCCACTCCCTGTGTGAATCTATGTTATGCGAAGCAGAATGTCGCGAGCCGACCAAGTTAACGGAAAGACCATGAGAGCACCAAGACGTCGGCGGCTGTTTCAAGACCTGCATTACACACCTGTCATGAACTATCAGTTATGTCCTAACCCATTTCAGTGGCTTTTGCATGTTAATTTCTTTTCGCTGAGTCAGTGTCATGTTTGCTGAGTCATGATCATGACTATCCATTACTTCCACCATCATCCTTTAGTGTTTCCTTTACGTAGTGCCCACGTACAAACCCATTCCAGTGGTTGTAAATGCGAAGCATGTCTTGGCGACCATTTGACACTGAATGTATCTATCTAGCCGCCTACGTCTTGGTGCTCTCGTGGTCATTTCGTTAACTTGGTAGGTACCAAAATTAACATAGTATGACAAGATGAATGATATGCGATGACATGAATATCATGACATGCGTGTCATGTAGGTCATAATACAGCCGCCTTCGCCTTGGTGATCTCATGGTAGTTTCATTCACTTGGTATGTAACTGGAATGGGTTCGGACATGAGTACCAAGTGAAGGAAACACTAAAGGATGGTGGTAGAAGTCATTTTTTTGCTGTGTTATTGCCATTTTTGCTTAGTCATGCTTATGACTATGAATTCTACCATCAACAACATGCGCACTGACAGTACACAGCGGCAACCGAGATGGTCGACAGCCCGCGCACCAGACAGAGCCGTCTTCTTTGTCTTCTGCTCCAGGCAGAATGTCTCTCTCGGATTGTGTTGGCTTCGTGGCATTACCCCCGGTGGTAGAAGCGCCGTCTCGGTGCACTTTAAACATTGTCGTTAGAAAGATGGTGGTATGCATTCATCCTGCGGACGTGAACTGCGTCCCTGGGAACGATCGCACACGGCAAAGTTGGAGAGACAACAGTCTCATAGCTGGCGGACGATCCGGTAAGGACCCGTGTACCGAGATAACTTCGCTGACAAGCCAATACGACGGAATGGTCACCACAAGAGAACTAAGGCAGCGGCTGAGAAGCGAACGCCGTGATGCCAGCTGTCATAAAGACACATCTGTGTCGCTTGCGAGGCCGACAGCCTCGACCGGGCGATCGGACGCGGGTTTATTGTCACGAACGTTGGCATCACGTGCATATTCGCAAGGCAGTGCTGTAGCAGCCGGAAGTAGGGTGTCCAGTGGTAACGTTTGTTCACCGCGAAAGATCATATAAAAGGGGTAATAACCAGTGGCGTCGTAACGCGATGAATTGTAGGCGAAGGTCAGGTAAGGTAGCGCCCGGTCCCAGTAACGGTGGTCGGATTAAACATACACAAGAGGGCATACCCGAGAGGGTGCGATTTATGCGCTCGGTGAAGTTATTGGTTTCGGGGTGGTAGGAAGTGGTCAACTTGTGTTGCGTTGAGGAGGAGCACAAAATATCTTCAATTACTCGGGACAAAAATGCGCGGCTTTGGTCTGTGAGCAATTGCGAGGGGCGCCATGGTGTAGAATACCATTGGGGAACAAAAAATCGGCCACGGCAGTATCAGTACTGGTCGGGAGAGTTCGGGTGATTGCATCCCTGGTCGCATAATCTATAGCAACGGAGACCCACTTGTTCCGGGATTTTGAGTCAGGAAAAGGACCCAGAAAGGCCAAACCAACACGGAAGAATGGTTCGGCCGGGATAGAGAGCGGTAAAGCAGTCCAGCAGGGAGTGCGGCAGGTCGCTTACGACGCTGGCATTTATCGCAGGAGGTCACATAACGTCGAACAAACTGGGCGAGACCGCGCCAAAAGTAGTGGTGCCAGACACGGTCGTGCGTGCGAGATACGCCAAAGTGACCAGCAGTTGGTTCGTCTTGAAGCTCATGCAGCGCCGTTGAACGCAGATATGTAGGCACAACGAGAAGCAGCTCAGGGGCATCTAACTATACGTTACGACGGTAGTGTGCCATTCACGAGGATGAACATGCGCAGTGACGCGTCGTTAGGTGCTTATTCGAAACTGTCAATGAGCGATCGCAAGGAGGCATCACGACGTTGTCCGTCAGCAATCTGGAGAAACTTAGACACAGACACGACGCAGGGGCTAGGCTCGATGTCTGATCCGTCTGGTTGGTCAACAGGGTAGCGGGAGAAGCAGTCCGCGTCCAGATTGATGCGCCCAAACTTGTAGGTAACTGAGTCAGAGTACTCCTGAAGGCGCAGCGCCCAACGACCAAGTCGTCCAGTAGGGTTCTTCAGTGAATAAATCCAACAGAAAGCGTCATGATCAGTTGCAACACGGAAAGGGCGGTCATACAAGTAAGGACAGAATTTCAACGCCGCCCAGAAACGGGCAAGATGTTCCCGTTCCTTAATAGATTGAGTTAGTTAAGATTTCGAAAGGAGACGACTTGCCTACGCAATAACACGATCAATGACTCGTTGGTTTTGGGCCAAAACTGAACCCACGCCGTCACCACTAGCGTCTGCACGCACTTCTGTGGGAGCTGCGGGGTCAAATGTGCAAGAATAGCTGGAGTTGTTAAAGCGGCGATTAGACGAAAGAACGCGTCATCTTGCAGAGGACCCCAACAAAACGGTCCGTCTTGTTTGAGAAAGGCAGTGGGTGGACGTGCTAGTGCGGCTCTGTTTTTCACGAGACGGCGAAAGTAGGAGCACAGCCCCACGAAACTACGAACTTTATTAACATAGCGTGGAACGGGGAGGTTTGTGACAGCGCGTACTTTTCCTGGTTCTGGTCGGACACCGGAAGTGTCAACAAGGTGGCCCAGCACAGTAAGTTGACGAAAAGCGAAGTCGCACTTGGAACAATTTGCCTGCCGGCCAGCTCATCAGAATATTGTCAGAATGGCGAAAAGCCGCTCAACGTGTGTTGCGAAAGTGGGTGAGGAGTTGATCACGTCGTCCAAGTAACATAAACACGCCGACCATCTAAATTCTTGAAGCAGTGTAGCTGGTGCCTTCCAGAGACCGAGAGGCATGACCTTGAATTGGTAAAAACTTTCAGGAGGACAAGTGGTCTTCTCACGATGCATGTCATCTACAGCAATTTAGCCAGATCAATGTCCGGAGATGAAAAGAAGGAATCGAGGGCGTCGTCATTACGTGGAAGAGGGTACGCGTCCTTCTTGGCGATTTTGTTGAGGTGCCAATAATCAATTCAGAAACGCCAGGAGCCGTCTTTCTTCTTCTTCACTAATACGACATCATAATAAGACATCATAATAATGATGTCTTTCGCAAGCATTTTAGCCTCTTGTTTTTGAATCACTTCGCGCTCTAGACACACGGAAAGGCCTACGGGGACAGGGTGACAGTCACTAGTGTTGATTCGGTGGGTGACAATATTTGTCTGACAGAGCCATCGATCACGGATGTCGAAAATGTCGCTATATGAGGCCAAAATCCGACAGAGAGCGTCGGCCTGGTCAGGCGAAAGGTCTGATCCAATAATTTTTTCGAAAAATGGTGTCGTCGGAACCTGGTGAAAGTGAAATATCAGCCTATCAACAGCAGTCATGGCTAAAACCTTGACGTCATGGTCGGTTATAGCGCTGATTTTGGGCAAGCGACATCTTGTGGGGCAACATCACTTTGGGGGTCAGACGAAAATTTAGGAGCGGGAGGGCACACATTTATCAGCTAACGTAGCAATGGTATGTGGCCCAGTAACATTGCGCGTCAGTCGTACGTCAGTAATCGGAGAGACGATGTTGTCGCCTTCAGGAACGGGAGGCGTCGATGACAAACACGCGTACGTGACGGCTCGAGGAGGTATGTATAGGCGAACAAAAGCGGTGGCGCTTAAGCGGCTGACGGGTGTTTCACAGGCATCATTTAAAGAGGAAAACCGAGGCAGAGTGTATCAGCCGAACAATCAATTAACGTCGAGTGTGCCGAAAGAAAGTCAAGGATAAACTCATGGGGGCAGCAAGCAAGGATGACCAAAAGGACAACAGTGTGACGACCGTCAATGCTGACAAGGGCAGTGCACATTCCTATTACTTGAACAGCACCACCATCGGCAACACGTGTTGTCTTTGTAGTAGACGGCCATCATAATCTTAACCCGCCGTGGTTGCTCAGTGGTTATGGTGTTGGGCTGCTGAGCACGAGGTTGCGGGATCGAATCCCGGCCACCGCGGCCACAGTTCGATGGGGCCGAAATGCAGAAAACACCCGTGTACTTAGATTTAGGTGCACGTTAAGGAACCCTAGGTGGTCTAAATTAATCCAGAGCCCCCCATTACGGCGTGCCTCATAATCAGATGGTGGTTTTGGCACGTAAAACCCCATAATTTTCTTTAACAATCATAGTCTTTTGCAGGGGGCGGCGTATAGGGGCGCTCATATAGATAGGCTTGCGCCAGTATATATCGATGAGGGCGGTTACAGGAGCATTGTCGACTTTTACTTCTAGGAGACTATTGTAAGTGGGGAGCGTGAATAGAGGATTTGCAGGGGAAGATGGCATTGCTGCTTCACCTCCATAAGCTGCACTATCTAGTTTTCCGGCTGCGAGCGTCCAGAGAAAGTCGGCGAGGAAAAACGGCGAGGCTGCGGTGAGCAGGATTGTCGGCGTTGCGGCATCAGGAAGCGGGAGAAGCAGCGAATAGAAGTGGCGTCAGAGGAATGAGGCTCGCGGGAGGATGACGAGCAGTAAGATGGGGATGCTGCGGCTGAACGTCTAGAGGGAGTAGGGCGCATGGAGGTAGGTGTGGTCTGACGAGTTGTGTAGGTCCAATGGCGACGGCAATAACAAGCAATGTGCCCGGCCTGATGACAGGAGAAGCGGATGGGCTGATCGTCGGGCGTTCTCCATTCCGTAGCATTGCGGCAGGGCAAAGTAGAGGTCTAGGATCGTCACACGGTTCCTGTGGTATAAGGCCGAGAATCAGAACGAGTCAGGGGGTACGCTGATGGAAGGTCGAGATTCGCAAACTTGTGCCTGAATAACGGAGGCCGATGGGTGCGCTGGCTCACTGGCGTGCGTTGTGAATACGAGTGATTGAATAGGATCAGGACAGGCAGCTTCAGCCAGTGTTTTCACTATACTCGACCTCTTCTCGGTCTACTGCGAGGTCGTCTCGGCGAGAACGATGCGGAGAACACTGCTTTTATCACACCGGACGGCCAGTATCATTTTAACCGCCTTCCTTTTGGGCTCTCTAATGCACATACAACGTTCCAAGGGCTAATGGACCGAGTCCTTGGACACTTGAAGTGGTCGATGAAGTTGGTGTATTTGGGTGACATCACCGTTGGCGCTCCCACGTTTTCCAAACACCAAAGGCGTTTGGAGCTTGTCTTGCGCGCTCTTGAAGCTGGTGGGCTCCGTATAAAGCTTTCAAAGTGTTTCTCGGTTAATCAGAAGCTACCTACTTGGGTCATGTTGGGCATGCCCATGGCATCAGCCCTGACCCTTCAAAGCTCCAAGCTTTAGCAAGCATTCCGCCTCGTAGAATGCCCAAACAAGCTAAAAGTGTTTTGGGCTTCGCTTCCTACATCCGCCGTTTCTTTCCTTGCTTCGCCGCTCGCGCTGCACTCCTCCGTGAACTTCCGGAGAAAATCAGGTGTGGCACTGGGGCCCCGACAAGGAATCAGCCTTTCAGAACATTAGGGCCTCCCGGAAGGCTCCACCGACACTCGCACACTATCAAGAGGACGCGCCTAGCATCATCCACACTGACGGCAGTGGTCTTGGCCTTATGGCGGCTCTTCTACAAGCTGACTGCGATGGGAACGAGAAGCCCGTCGCCTATGCCAGTCGCCGCCTTAGTGCACCAGAGAGTCGGTACCAGGGTTCAGAACTTGAGTGCCTAGCGGTAGTCTGGGCCGTTGAGAAGTTTCGACCTTATGTCTACGGCAAACATTTTACTTGTGTTACTGACAACGTTGCACTGCGCTGGCTACAAACAATAGAACACCTAAATGCCAAACGTACCCGGTAGGCCCCCAAATTTCAACACTACAGCTTCACTGTCGTTCATCGCAGTGGTTCTTGTTACCAAGTCGCCGACTACCTTTCACGCAACCCTGTCGTTACTAACTATTCTGCGCCGGCATTTGCAGTACTTGATCTTCCAGCTGCATAACCAAAGGATACCGAAATATGTGACATCGTCCGGCACCTGTCAGGTGATAAAAGTACACATCAGCGCCGCCTCACGATACTTTCACAAGCTTAAACTGTCCAAGATGGCATCCTTTATCATCGACGCACGCGAAGTGAATCGTACCTACCTGTGGCGCCTGTGGCCATGCGAACATCGGTACGTTTCATGTGTCACGACGGCCCGTCTGCTGGCCACCTGGGTCAGCAGAAGACTCTGGCTCGCGTTGAGGAAAGCTTTTGTTGGTCTGACATGCGCGCCAATGTCTACCTGTATATGTCATCCTGCACCGTTTGTGAAGCTCGTAAGGTCGTCATAAACCCACAACCTCTGCCCTTACAACTAATCGCCCCTTCTAACGAACCATTCGATATCGTAGGCATTGATCACATGGGCCCGTTTCCTCGCAGCAAGTATGACAACAAATTTCTTGCTGTGGCCACAGACTACCTCGCTAAGTGGGTAGAATTTCAAGCGGTCCCTGATTCTGCAGCCGCTGATATCATAACCTTTATTAAGTAGTGCTTCATATTCCGCCATGGCACGCCGAAGTTGGTGATTTCCGACCGCGGCACAGTATTTATGTCGCGTGTCTTCAAAGCTTTCTTGTCTAAACATGGAATACGACAAGCTGCAGCATCCCCTCAACATCCACAAACAAATAGACAGGTCGAGCGCACCAACCGCATCATAAAAAACATCATTTCTTCCTACGTCTGTCCCAGACACAACTACTGGGATGATTACGTGGCTGGAGCGGTTTTTTCTCTAAACACGTCCCAGAAGGAAGTCAGTCGCGCAACGTCGTTTCAGCAGCTCTACGGGGGGACGCCAAGGTTACTGCAAGAACCCCTCCTTGGCTTCGACACGTCTCTGCAAGAACGCCCCGCAAGAGTATGCTCCAACGAGACCCCTGCACCAGGCTCGCCTCCGAACTCGGCTAGGAATACCACACCACCAAGCGCAGTTTAATATGTATTCTCGGAAAATTCCGGCTCCCTCTTTCCGACCAGTGCGGTTCAGTCATGGTTCGACGGCCACTGCGTTTACC